>NC_044993.1:59306997-59594497 GCF_008728515.1 Papio anubis
AGAGAAAGCCCACTGGCCGGACGTGGTGGCTCACACGTGTAATCCCAGCACTTTGGGAGGCTGAAGTGGGAGGAACACTTGAGGTCAGGAGTTTGAGACCAGCCTGGGCAACATAGCGAGACCCCATCTCTGTTTAAAAAAAAAAAAAAAAGCAAGAGAGAAACCACATTTCATGGGCTATCTGTGCTACCAATACAGGCTGAGCATTACCTGAGGAGAATATTGACTTTTGGGAAACCTTCCCATTTTTCTCTGCATTCTGGACATTCTGTTTTCTTTGAAGATGCCCACCACAAAGCAAGGCAGTGACGGCAGAAGCTGTGCCCACAGTTCAAGGTGGTGGGGTTAACCAGGATGTCGTAGCAGCAGTGGCAAGAAAATTCACTAACAGAAATCTGAGGGCCGGTGCTTTTGAGAGGTTCATCTTTCTCAAGGTCCATTGTGTTCAGATAGTTTTTCTGAGGTTCCTCCATCTCTTAGCAAATTCTAGGTTCCAGAGACATAAAAAATTTCAGACGTAGAAAACTGCTGCAAAACATCATTAATCTAGAAAAAAAAAAAAGATAGTGACAAAAATAAAGCAAATAGTAGTTGTTTGAAGAGTAGTTAATATAAAAGTATTGCCATTCTAGCCAGGGGCGGTGGCTCATGCCTGTAATCCCAGCACTTTGGGAGGCCGAGGCGGGCGGATCACGAGGTAAGGAGTTCGAGACCATCCTGGCTGACATGGTGAAACCCTGTCTCTACTAAAAATACAAACAATTAGCTGGGCGTGGTGGTGGGCGCCTGTAGTCCCAGCTACTTGGGAGGTTGAGGCAGGAGAATGGCATGAACCTGGGAGGCAGAGTTTGCAGTGAGCCTAGATCGCGTCACTGCCCTTCAGCCTGGGCGACAGAGCAATACTCTGTCTCAAAAAAAAAAAAAAAAAAAAAAAGTATTGCCATTCTACTGAAGCCCTAATTTTTTTTTTTTTTTTTTTGAGACAGAGTCTTGCTCTCTGGCCCAGGACGGAGTGCAGTGGCATCATCTCGGCTCACTGCAACCTCCACCTCCTGAGTTCAAGCAATTCTCCTGCCTCAGCCTCCCCAGTAGCTGGGACTACAGGTGCAAGTCACCACATCTGGCTAATTTTTTGTATTTTTTAGTAAAGATTGGGTTTCACCGTGTTAGCCAGGATGGTCTTGATCTCCTGACCTCGTGATCCGCCTGCCTTGGCCTCCCAAAGTGCTAAGATTACAGGCATGAGCCACTGCGCCCGGCCTAATTTTTTTTTAAGGGGTGGGGGGCAGGGAGGCTTTCTGATAAAGACCAGAAAACCTTCTAGACGAATTGTAAAGGAGTTGTAATACTAAAGCTCTAACTTTTATTAATTAATTAATTCATTCTCAACAAGGCTGAAGTCCAGTGGCACAATCACAGCTCACTGCAGCCTCGACTTCCCAGGCCCAGGTGATCCTTCCACCTCACCCTCCTGAGTAGCTGGGACTACAGATGTGCAGCACTACCCCAGGTAATTTTTTGTATTTTTAGTAGAGATGCGGTTTCGCCACGTTGCCCAGGCTGGAGATCTAATTTTTAAATGTGACAAATTTGATTTATTGAAATCCACATACCATAAACCACATAATCAGCACTGAATTTCTTTCTGGCCTATTTGTTATACTTTTCAAAAGTAGTAAAGCAAAATGATATGTGTAGTGGAAGGTTCAATACACTTGAAGGATGTGGGCAGACATTTCTGGATCATTCTCCTTCACTAACTTCCTTAGAAAATGAAATCTCCCTGATCTCAGTATTCTCAATTAAATTTCCTTTTTTTTTTTTTTGAGACGAAGTCTCACTCTGTCACCCAGGCTGGAGTGCGGTGATACAATCTTGGCTCGTATCAACCTCTGCCTGCCAGCTTCAAGCAATTCTGCCTTGGCCTCGCAAGTAGCTGGGATTACATGTGTGTGCCATTGGGCCCAGATAACTTTTGTATTTTTAGTAGAGATGGGTTTTTGCCATGTTGGCCAGGCTGGTCTTGAACTTCTGACCTTAGGTGATCCACCCTCTTCAGCCTCCCAAAGTGCTGGGATTACAGGTGTGAGCCATCACATCTGGCTTTAATTTTTGTATTTTTAGTAGAGGCAGGTTTTCACCATATTGGCTAGGCTGGTCTCGAACTCCTGACCTCGAGTGATCTGCCGGTCTTGGCCTATCAAAGTGCTGGGATTACAGGTGTGAGCTACTATGCCTGGTCTCAATTAAATTCCCAAAGACCTTTCCAGGTCTACGATTTTAAATAAACCAGCTTCTTGGCCTGGTAAAATGTCTGGGGTTGGTAACAACAGATATGTTTCCTGTAAATAACACTTTTTGTGCACACAAATGTGCCTTCTCATTAGGCAATCATTATTTTATAAATATTTGATTTCAGAGGCTCTAATGGGAGCAATTCTAAGAAGTGAGTGAAGCCTTGTTTTCCAGCTGTGCCAGGCCAAATCTGCCAAGGCTCAATATACCCTTTCCCCCCCAGATCAACACCAAAACGCATCTCGTGCACTCTGGATCCAGCCAGCTTGGTGCCACAGAAATGCTAACATTACTAATATGCAAATGACAAAGGACCATTCTCTTCTTGTTTTAATCTGGGTTTTAGAAGATATTTAAAAAAATTTTTTTAATTGGGAAGTAGTATGACACAGAAGATCTTGGAGTTAGACTCTTAACTCCCCCAACTCACTAGCTCTGTGACTCTGCAGAAGTTACTTGAGCTCTCTGATCAAGTTTCCTCAACTGTGAAATGGTAGTCACAGTACACAAACCATCAAGATTTCTTGTGAGGATTAGAGACAGTGAAGGAAAGTGGCTCAGAATTTGTAAGGTGTAAATACAGGCTATAGAAATGATTATTCATACTATTTCTGGTGAGTTTCTCAATCTTGCTATTGTGAAGGAAAAGAATGAAAATTGCTCTCTACCGCCCACACTGGCCACACAGGAAAGGGCTCATGCTTCATGCTTTGGAGGCACAGTGGTTAGGAACACAGGTCCCATGGCTGGGCTGCCTGGGTTCTCACCCCACCTCTGCCATTTACCAACAGTGAGGCTCAGCTTGCTCACCGTATAGATGAGGGACAATGACAGCACTTAACCACACTGGGAGTTTTGCAGCATTAAATAAGATAATTCGAGTTAAGTGCCTAGTACAGAGCCTGGCACATGGTAAGTCTACCATAAATGGTAACATTTCACTTTTTATTTTATTTTTTGAGACAGAGTTTCACTCTTGTTGCCCAGGCTGGAGTGCAATAGCGCAATCTCAGCTCACTGCAACCTCCGCCTCCTGGGGTTCAAGTGATTCTCCTGCCTCAGCCTCCTGAGTAGCTGGGATTACAGGCATGCACCACCACGTCCAGCTAATTTTGTGTTTTTAGTCGAGACAGGGTTTCACCATGTTGGTCAGGTTGGTCTCGAACTCCTGACTTCAGGCAATCTGCCCGCCTTGGCCTCCCAAAGTGCTGGGATTACAGGAGTGAACAACCGAGCCTGGCCCAATTCACTTGATTTTTAAAATACAGTGATCAGAGAATTTTATCACCCTTTATAGGGTACAAAATGTTACATACTACATGAAAACACCATATTTGAAATAAGTAAATCTAGAATTAGAGAACAGAAGATAAAGAGTTAGTAGTAGGTGTATTTAATGGAGGAGGGTCATGAGTGACTTTTTTTTTCCTGCATTTGTCAAGTTTTTTTTTTTTTTTTTTTTGAGACGGAGTATCGCTCTGTCGCCCAGGCTGGAGCGCAGTGGCCGGATCTCAGCTCACTGCAAGCTCTGCCTCCCGGGTTTACGCCATTTTCCTGCCTCAGCCTCCCGAGTAGATGCGACTACAGGCGCTCGCCACCTCGCCCGGCTGGTTTTTTGTATTTTTTAGTAGAGACGGGGTTTCACCGTGTTCGCCAGGATGGTCTCGATCTTCTGACCTCGTGATCCACCCTTCTCTGCCTCCCAAAGTGCTGGGATTACAGGCTTGAGCCACCGCGCCCGGCCTTGTCAAGTTGTTTTTTAATGGAAACGTATGATTTGTATAATAATTGTAAAAAACATAATACAGTTGTAAAAAGATATATTGTATTACTTGTGGCCAAACATAGCGGGAGAGCTTCAACTCAGGGAATAAACACAGCTACATTTTATGCCCCATGTTAAGAGTGGAATGGAGGTTACTCATCCAAGCAATAAAAAGATAATTAGGTCAAGATAAGATAAACATAAATTTTAAAAATATAACTAATAAATTTATTCACAGTAAAAGATGATCGATCGTAAAGATGGGAGCAATCGGCCGGGTGCGGCGGCTCATGCCTGTAATCCCAGCACTTTGGGAGGCTGAGGCAGGCAGATCACCTGAGGTCAGGAGTTTGAGACCAGCCTGGCAAACATGGTGAAACCCTCTGTCTCTACTAAAAATATAAAACGTAGCGGAGTGTGCTGGCAGGTGCCTGTAGTCCCAGCTACTTGGGAAACTGATGCAGGAGAATTGCTTGATCCCGGGAGGGGGCAGTTGGAGTGAGCAGAGATCTCATCACTGCACTCCAGCCTGGGTGACAGAGTGAAACTTCAGCTCGAGAGAAAAAAAAAAAAAAAAAAAAAAAAAAAGGATGGGAGCAATCTTCCACATAACCCCTTCAAAAACTGTTCTTTTAGACTGGGCACAGTGGCTCATGCCTGTAATCTCAGTATATTGGTAGGCTGAGTGGGAGGATCACTTGAGGCCAGAAGTTTGAGAGCAGCTTGGGCAACACGGTGAGACCTTGTCTTTAAAATAAAATTTTTAAAAAAGTTAGCCGGCTGTGGTGGTGCACGTCTGTAGTCCCATCTACTTGGGAGCACTGCTTGAGCCCAGAAGTTGGAGGTTACAATGAACTATGATTGAACAACTGAACAGCAGCCTGGCCAACAGACCAAGTCCCCATCTCTAACAAAACAACAAAAAACCATTCTTTTTCTTTTCATTTTTTTTGAGACAGGGTCTTGCTCTGTCATCCAGGGTGGAGTGCGGTGGCATGATCTGGGCTTATTGCAACCTCTGCCTCTCAGGTTCAAGTGACTTTCCCATCTCAGCCTCTCTAGTAGCAAGGATTACAGGTGCCTGCTGCCACGCCCAGCTCATTTTTGTATTTTTAGTAAAGACAGGATTTCACATACAAAAAATTAGCCAGGCGTGGTGGCAGCTGCCTGTAATCCCAGCTAATTAGAAGGCTGGGGTAAGAGAATTGCTTGAACCCGGGAGGCAGAGGTTGCAGTGAGCCGAGATTGCACCACTGCACTACAGCCTGGGTGACAAGAGGAAGACTCCGTTTAAGAAAAAAAAAAAACATAGGGTTTCACCATGCTGGCCAGACTTATCTCGAACTCCTGACCTCAAGCGATCTGCTCGCCTCAGGCTCCCAAAGTGCTGGGATTACAGAAGGGAGACACCACGCTTGGCAAAAAGCTTTTTTTTTTGAGACGGAGTCTCGCTCTATTGCCCAGGCTGGAGTGCAGTGGCGTGATCTCGGCTTACTGCTAGCTCCGCCTCCTAGGTTCACACCATTCTCCTGCCTCAGCCTCCTGAGTAGCTGGGACTACAGGCGCCTGCCACCATGCCCAGCTACTTTTTTGTATTTTTAGTAAAGACAGAGTTTCACTGTGTTAGCTAGGATGGTCTTGATCTCCTAACGTCGTGATCTGCCCGTCTTGGCCTCCCAAAGTGCTGCAATTACAGGCATGAAAAAACTGTTTTTTTTTTTTTTGTTTTTTTTTTTTTTGGGAAGAGAAAGAGTGTAAACAAATGTTCTCAACAAATTCCAGATTATTTCTGATAACCAATCATTTTTGCTCATTATTATGTTTAAGAACATTTTAAAAACTTCTAAGTGCTTTCTTTTGGACAGCCTCTTCACATTGTTACAGAAGTGGGAGATCTTATATACGTTTTTCGAAAAAAAGTAGGATTTTCTTAAAGTAGTTCCTTTATTCTACTAATGCTGATGAAACAATGACCATGTGGAGAGCATTAACCTAGGAGAGGACAATCAAACCATTAATATCCATTAAGCATCTCCTATGAGCTGGTGGAATAGGTGTCCAAGGAAAGAACAGAGACAGCCGGGTATGGTGGCTTAATCCTAGTACTTTGGGAGGCCGTGGCAGGCGGATTGCCTGGGTTCAGGAGTTGGAGACCAGCCTGGGCAACATGGCAAAACCCTGCCTCTGCCAAAAATACAAAAAAAAAAAAAAAAAAAAAAAAAAAAAAAAAAAATTAGCCAGGCATGGTGGCATGTGCCTATGGGCCAAGTTACTGTGGACGGTGAGGTGGGAGGATTGCTTGAGTCTGGAAGACGGAGGTTTCAGTGCGCTGCGATCCTGTCACTGCACTCCAGCCTGGGTGATGGAGTGAGACCCCAACTCCAAAACAAAAACAAACAAAAGAAAGACAAACAGAGACTTCTGAGTGAGGACTGTGAGAGGGTGAGGGCTGGCTTGGGCACTGTCCTGGTGTTTGCACTGAGCAAGGAGAGACAGCTGGAGACGCACGGCTGACACGGGGTCTTGCATGCCAGGTTGATCAGAGGCAGTCAAAAGGGAGACAGGAGCACAGAAAGGTTTCAGAGGCAGTAAGATCAGCAAAGCTGGGCTTGGTGATGCTAAATCTCATCACGAATGAGTGATAGGCTGGAAGCAGGGAGAACAATTAGAAATAAGTTAGAAATCAGGCTGGACACGGTGGCTCACACCTGTAATCTCAGCACTTTGGGAGGCTGAGGCAGGCAGATCACGAGGTCAGGAGTTTGAGACCAGTCTGGCCAGCATGGTGAAACCCTGCCTCTACTAAAAATACAAAAATTAGCTGGATGTGGTGGCCCACGCCTGTAATTCCAGCTACTTGGGAGGCTGAGGTAGGAGAATCGCTTGACCCTGGGAGGTGGAGGTTGCAGTGAGCTGAGATCGTGCCACTGCACTCCAGCCTGGGCAACAGAGTGAGACTCTGTCTCAAAACAAAAAACAAATAACTAAACAAACAAACAAAATAAAGCAGGTTTTCTCACTTCTGGAGGTAGGATGGCAGAAGAGAAAATGCAAAGAAGAGGCTAAATCTGAGAGACGTTAAGAAAATAATGTATAGGCTTCAGTGACTAGAGAGAGAATGATCAAAGATGCTGGTTAGGTCCGGGTGTGGTGGCTCACGCCTGTAATACCAGCACTTTAGGAGGCAGAGGCAGCGGAGCATGAGGCCAGAAGTTCGAGACCAGCCTGGTCAACATGGTGAAACCCCATTTCTACTAAAAATAAAAAAATTAGCTGGGCGTGGTGGTGGGCGCTTGTAATCCCAGCTACTCAGGAGGCTGAGGCAGGAGAATTATTGGAACCTGGGAGGCAGATGTTGCAGTGAGCTGAGATCGCGCCACTGCACTCCAGCCTGGGCAACAATGCAAGATGACGTCTCAACAAAAAACAGACAAACAAACAAAAAAAGAGATGCTGGTTAGATTTCAGAACAAGGGAAGAAAAACTCTACTACTGAGAGAAACTGCATCCCCGAAAACAAATCTTAGTGCCAATCTCAGAAAGAATGTAAGTTGAATTTCAGAAATGCTATGTTTGAGGTAATAAGACGTCCAGGTGGAAACGTCTAGTGAGAAGCTGGAGACACAAAACTGTCATTGGGAATAAGAACAAGGCTAAAGGTATGAATTTCAGAGTCATCTGCAGAGAAATTACAAATAACATATATAGAAATTAATCTCTCTTGGCAGGGTGCGGTGGCTCATGTCTGTAATCCCAGCACTTTGGGAAGCAGAGGTGGGTAGATCACCTGAGGTCAGGAGTTCCAGACCAGCCTGGCCAACATGGCAAAACCCTATCTCTACTAAAAATACAAAAATTAGCCAGGCGTGGTGGTGTGTGCCTGTAATCCCAGCTACTCAGGAGGCTGTGGCAGCAGAATGGCTTGAACCCGGGTGGCAGAGGTTGCCGTGAGCCGAGATCGTGCCATTGCACTCCAGCCTGGGTGATAGAGTGAGATTCTGTCTCAAAAAAAAAAAAAAAAGAAAAAGAAATTAATCTCTCACAAATTAGCCTTTTTTGGGGGGCTACGGGAGAGGGTCTCACTTGTTTTGCCCAGGCCAGAGTGCAGTGTGCAGTGGGGGTGATCATAGCTCACTGCAGCCTTGACTTCCCAGGCTCAGGTGATCCTCTTACCTCAGCTTTCCCAGTAGCTGGGACTAGAGGTACACACCACTACACCTGGCTACTTTTTTATAGAGGTGGAATTTCGCCATGTTGCCCAGGCTGGTCTTGAACTCGGCACAAGTGATTCTCCTGCCTCAGCCTCCAAAAGTGCTAGGACTACAAGCTTGAACCACTGCACCCAACCAAATTAGCTTTCTAAGAACTAGAATAGGCCGGGCACGGTGGCTCACGTCTGTAATTCCAACACTTTGGAAGGCCAAGGCAGGCAGATTGCCTGAGGTCAAGAATTCAGGACCAGCCTGGCCAACACGGCGAAACCTCATTTCTAAAACAATACAAAAAACATTAATCAGGCATGGTGGTGCACACCTATAGTCCTAGCTACTCGGGAGGCTGAGGCAGGAGAATTGCTTGAACCCAGGAGGCAGGGGTTGTGGTGAGCTGAGATCACGCCATTGCTCTACAACCTGGGCAAAAAGAGAGAAACTTCATCTCCATTTAAAAAAAAAGAGAGAACTAGAATATATCAGCAGTTGCCTACTGAATCTGCAAATTCATTTCTCATGAGAGAAAACAAATCACATATAACATTAAAGGTGTATTTTATAAGTCACATCTTGCAAAACTGAGGTCACCATTAGCTCTGTTTTGTAATTCCCTTTAACAAATTAGAAACTGCATGGACTTTGATTACTTCTTAAGAGTTTTGCCAGTTTCATTTCTCCCTAAATTCAAAAAGCAAAAGCTAACAGAGAGTCTACATCCACAAACAAAATCAAAGGATATTTTCTGTTATAATACTTGCTCGTATATATTTTGGTTACTTACACAAATTTTACAAAGCAGTACTTTTAAAGGAGGGAAGTGCCTCTTTTTTTTTTTTTTTGAGGCGGAGTCTGTCTATCACCAGGCTGGAGTGCAGTGGCTGATCTCTCGGCTCACTGCAAGCTCTGCTACCTCCCAGGTTCCATGCATTCTCCTATTCTCCTGCCTCAGCCTCCCAGGTAGCTGGGACTACTGAAGAGCCGCCACCATAGCCTGGCTAATTCTTTTGTATTTTTAGTAAGAGATGGCGTTTCACCATGTGTAGCCAGGATGGTCTCGATCTCCTGACCTCGTGATCCGCCCGCCTCGGCCTCCCAAAGTGCTGGGATTACAGGCATGGGCCACTGCGCCGGTGGAACTGCCTTTTAAGTGATAAAATCTAGTTCCAACACCAAAGTTAGAAGCTGTGGTGTTCTGACTTGGGTAAACACACCCTCCTGCACTGGCTATAATGAAAGGCCTCTTTGAGAAGGCCTCCAGCTCCTAAGGATGTTTACAGTTGTTCTCTGGACACGTGGCTAGCTCTCAGCAGCAGGCTGCAGGCGTTAGAAGCAGCTCTCAGCTACTCTTCTCTTCACTATTTTCTCCATCTCAAAGGCTCCAAAGACAAGGAGGTAGGGGCAGATGTGGACAGGATTGCAGGGAGGAGAATCATTCTATTTCTACCCCTGGTGCTCCATTCATATGGATACACTTGTGTTTAGGAAATTATAACTTTTAATTACCCAGTTTAGTTGATCTTAGCCAAAGGCTGAGAAGCAATAATTACGTAGTTCAAAAAAGAATGGGAAGAATGACTGGGTTTGGGAAAATCTACAAAACAGCAAACAAACAAGTTTAAAACCATAGACCGAACACCATAGAACTGAAGAGTACAGCAAAACCTCAGGAATTTCCATAGGCACTGTGTCATTCTGAAGAGCTGAGGTTTCTAAATAAAAAGCTGGGTCTTCAACTGGAGTCTGGAGAGATGCCGCGGGAGGTCTGAATTCCACGTCAGGCCTGTGTTTGTGTGTGGTATGAGCACGTTTCTGGAAGGCAGTCTATAGGATTTATTAGGCTCTCAGAAGGGGCCAACTCCCAGAGGAGGTTAAGAGCTACTGTTGATCTATCGGGATAAGAGGGTCTTAATGTGAGACACACTTCTGCCTCTTGCAGTGGTTATAAGGAAGCAGGTAAGCCTCACCATGGTGATGCACCATTATTATCATGATCATCCATCTTCTGTGTCCTGGAACAGTCTCACCACCAGCAGCCACAGCACTACTGGGACAACATCTGGCCTGCAGGGAGGCTTTCCTTCACCAGGTGTTTTTTCTCCCTTTTCTTTTTAAGTTAAATGTGGTGCTAGCATTTACAAAAAAAAAAAAAAATCTGATGACATAAAAATCTAGATTTCTGGCTTCTCTTGAAAAAAAAAAAAAAAAAAAAAAAAAAAAAAAAAAAAAACAACCTAGAGATCTGGCAATGCTGGAATCGCATCATGCATGACAAGATCAGCTAGAGCCAATGAACTCAGCAGCCGTGCCAGCGTCAGCTTGCTACATTCCTCTCCCACCTGTCCTTTTCAGTTCTGTTACCTGCCTGACCCCCGAGCTTTCATCCCCTGTCCCATAATGTGATGCCTTCTTCCAAGTATACTAATGGGTGTATGGCTGTTTCTAGGCAGCTTGGCTTTAGGAGTTCTGTCAGCTTAGAGCTTTCCTCTCTCTCTCTTCTTCTTCTTTTTTTTTTTTTGGAACTAGGTCTCACTCTGTTGCCCAGGCTGGAGTGCAGTGGTGAGATCATGGCTCACAGTAGCCTCGACATCCCCAGGCTCAGGGGATCCTCCTGCCTCAGCCTCTTATGTAGCCTGGACTACAGGTATGTGCCACCACACCTGGCTAATTTTTTGCAGAGATGGGATTTTGCCATGTTGCCCAGGCTGATCTCGAACTCCTAAACTCAAGCAATCTACCTACCTCGACCTCCCAAAATGCTGGCGTTACAGGTGTGAGGCACTGTGCCTGACCAGAGCTTTCCTCTCTCTTGATTTCATATCAGGTCGTTACTTGTCATTGTTGGCACAACTGACAGGAAACCAACATCATAATCTCTGAGGATTTGCACAATTCCAAGATAAATAATCAACATGACCTTCTCTTTGTT
Organism: Papio anubis; assembly: GCF_008728515.1. Taxonomy (NCBI): domain Eukaryota; kingdom Metazoa; phylum Chordata; class Mammalia; order Primates; family Cercopithecidae; genus Papio; species Papio anubis. The sequence goes on from NC_044993.1 coordinate 59,318,195, forward strand.
TTCCCGAAGACATGCCTAACTGACAAAGTATAATTATCTTTAAATCCCTAAAAGAGGCCGGGCGCGGTGGCTCAAGCCTGTAATCCCAGCACTTTGGGAGGCCGAGACGGGCGGATCACGAGGTCAGGAGATCGAGACCATCCTGGCTAACAAGGTGAAACCCCGTCTCTACTAAAAAATACAAAAAACTAGCCGGGCGAAGCGGCGGGCGCCTGTGGTCCCAGCTACTCGGGAGGCTGAGGCAGGAGAATGGCGTGAACCCGGGAGGCGGAGCTTGCAGTGAGCTGAGATCCGGCCACCGCACTCCAGCCTGGGCGACAGAGCCAGACTCAGTCTCAAAAAAAAAAAAAAAATAAAAAAATAAATCCCTAAAAGAAAAGGAAAGGCTGGGAACACATACAATCTCCCAATGATACATGTAACTGAAGAACTTGTTTCTGGCCCGGCGTGGTGGCTCACACCTGTAATCCTAGCACTTTGGGAGGCTCTGTCTCCAAAATGGAGGCAGGCGGATCACCTGAGGTTAGGAATTCGAGACAAGCCTGGTCAATGTGGTGAAACCCTGTCTCTACTAAAAATACAAAAATTAGCCGGGCATGGCGGTGCACGACTGTAATCCCAGCTACTCAGGAGGCTGAGGCAGGAGAATGATTTGCACCCGGGATGTGGAGGTTGCAGTGAGACAAGACTGCACCACTGCACCCAGCCTGGGTTGCAGAGCGAGACCCTGTCTAAAATAACTTATTTCTTAGTTCTGGGATGCTGGGATGAACGTGGCTATTCTTCCCTGGACTTCAGGAGGCTGAGGCGGGTGGATTGCTTCAGTCCAGGAGTTGGAGACCAGACTGCCAGTCCGGGCAATGCGGTGAAACCTGGTCTTTACAACGGAACGGTTTTTCTGACTTGGTGAATGATCATCTATAGATCTATCCAGAGGGCTATTCTCCAGGAGGCAGTGGCACCCTGTTTGCTTCTTTAGTTGCCCAATTAACACTTAGGAAAGTCAATTAATACAATCATTCTTACTGAGTTTATTAAAGAGGAATGCATTAATTCTGAGTTTAAGAACCTTTTTTTTTTTTTTCTTTTTTGAGACGTGTCTTGCTCTGTCGCCCAAGCTAGAGTGCAGCGGTGCAATCTCGGCTCACTGCAACCTCCACCTCCTGGATTCAAGCAATTCTCATGCCTCAGCCTCCTGAGTAGCTGGGATTACAGGCCCTCCCCACCATGCCTGGCTAATTTTTGTATTTTTAATAGAGATGGGGTTTTGCCACGTTGGCCAGGCTGGTTGTGAACTCCTGACCTCACGCGATCCACCCATCTTTGCCTCCCAAAGTGTTGGGATTACAGGCTTGAGCAACTGCACCCAGGCTAAGCATTATTATACCCTTACTTATAAAGACCTTGTGGTGTAATGATTGTTAACTCTTTAGAAATTGTAATCTTTATCCAGAATCACAGGGAAAATAAAAAAAAGAAACTAATTTTTAAACCACTTGGTTCAGCAGTATATGATCATGGTTGCCCCCCTTCACTCAACATACATTTATTATGACCATTGTATATGGCTAATATTTTAAGAATAATCCTTTTAAGGGCTAATTTATTAGAAGTCCAGCCTGAAAAATATGATTTCAATCATTTCTTCTTTTTTGGAGACAGGGTCTCACTGTTGCCCAGGTTGGAGTGCAGTGGTGCAATCATGGATCACTTCAGGCTTGAACTTTTGGCCTCCAGTGATCCTCCCACCTCAGCCTCCCAAGTAGCTGGGACCATGGGCGGTGCCACCACGCCCAGCTAATTAAATTTTTTTTGTACAGACGGGGTCTTGTTAAGTTGTCCATGGTCTCAAGTTCCTGGGCTCAAGCAATCCTCTGGTCTTGGCTTCCCAAAGTGCTGGGATTATGGTATGAGCCCAGCTGACCTCAATTGTTTCTTAGCAAGAAGGTTCAGTGTAAGAATAGAAAGATTTTGGCTTCTATGGGCCTCTGGTTAGGCTAAGTTCTCTCATTATATATTAACTGACAATAGATAATAATGACTTCTTTTTTTTCATTTTTTTATTTTTGAGATGGAGTCTTGCTCTGTGGCCCAGGCTGGAGTGCAGGGGCGTAATTTTGGCTCACCGCAACCTCTGCCTCCTGGGTTCAAGCGATTCTCCTGCCTCAGCCTCCTGAGGAGCTGGGATTATAAGCGTGCACCACCACACCTGGCTAGATTTTTCGTAGAGACGGGGTTTCACCATGTTGGCCAGGCTGGTCTCAAACTCCTGACCTCAGGTGAGCTGCCTGCCGTGGCCTCTCTAAGTGCTGGGACTCACAGGTGTGAGCCACTGTACCCCGCGATAATTATTAATATTTACTGAGGCCTTCAGTAAATCTTAAGGGCATAAATAATATTAAGGGCATAACAATCATATGGAATAAATATTACTACCGTATCTATTTTACAGATGAGAAAGTGGAGGCCTAACTAGTAAAGGGCAGAGCCACGGTTTTTTTTTTTTTTTGAGACGGAGTCTCGCTCTGTCGCCCAGGCTGGAGTGCAGTGGCCGGATCTCAGCTCACTGCCAGCTCCGCCTCCAGGGTTTACGCCATTCTCCTGCCTCAGCCTCCCGAGTAGCTGGGACTACAGGCGCCTGCCACCTCGTCCGGCTAGTTTTTTGTATTTTTTAGTAGAGACGGGGTTTCACTGTGTTAGCTAGGATGGTCTCGATCTCCTGACCTCATGATCCGCCCGTCTCGGCCTCCCAAAGTGCTGGGATTACAGGCTTGAGCCACCGCACCCGGCCAAAGTCATGTTTTAAATCATGGTCTGGTTCCCGGTTGGAAACCAGGCGGAAACACCACAAGAAAAAAAAAAAATCATGGTCTGACTTAAAGCCTGTCTTCGTAATACATCATTATCCTGATAAAGTAATCAATAAGTTATTAGTTCAAAGGACTGATTTACACCTTTATCATCTAGGCCGCATCATAGAGATGCTACTGCACAGCTGAGAAAAACAAACTAGCATTTGACCACACTGCATTTTGGCACATGAACTCTAGCTGGTAGCTGTTAGGGTGAGTATGCAGTTCCACACAGAGACATTTACAATAGAAATAGGGGTAGGAATGGGTGGGGGAAACCCCTATTTCTGACACTCCAGGTCCATTCCTGGAGACATCACTATAACTGCCAGCAGAATACTACAGAAATTATTAAATATCTAAAGAGTGCCCACCCATTTATAGTGACTACTACTAAAATTAAAACGTGCTCAAATGTGGCCGGGCGTGGTGGCTCACGCCTGTAATCTCAGCACTTTGGGAGGCCGAGGCGGGTGGATAAAGAGGTCAGGAGTTCAAGACCAACCTGGCCAATATGGTGAAACCCTGTCTCTACTAAGAATATAAAAATTAGCTGAGTGTGGGACTCCATCTTAAAAAAAAAAAAAAAAAGAGAAGCATTTACAGTCACTTATTGTATAAAATGTTGCATTTTCAAACTCCAACTAGATTTCTTTTCTGGACAGGGTCAGAAACCAGTAGAGCAAAGGTGACTAGTTCCTCTAGATGCTAACTTGCTGCCTAGACCTTAAAGCTCTGTGATTTATTGCCTTGGGTGGTGTTGAGTAAGATGAGGGCAGGCTGAGAAGGCTATCCTGGCTCTCACTGTAGCCTGTCCACTTTCATTTCTCGTGGCATATATTTAAGGACCCATCCTGTACTACACTCTGCAGATGTTCAGCAACTAGATAGCTATCAAAAACTATGGGTAGTTACCAAGTTACCCACACCTTAACTATTGGGTTTTGTTTGTTTTCAATCTTTTATTTTATTTTTTTGAGACTGAGTCTCACTCTGTCGCCCAGGCTGGAGTGCAGTGGCATGATCTCGGCTCACTGCAACATTTGCCTCCTGGGTTCACACGATTCTTGTGTCTCAGCCTCCCGAGTAGCTGGAATTACAGGCGCCCGCCACCATGCTGAGCTAATTTTTGTATTTTTAGTAGAGATGGGGTTTCACCATGTATCCCAAACTGATCTTGAACACCTGAGCTCAAGTAATCTGTCCGCCCTGGCCTCCCAAAGTGCAGGGATTACAGGTGTGAGCTACCGCGCCCAGCCTTGGACATTTTTCCTTATCCTCACATTGTTCCCTTCATCTGCAACACAGCTTCACAACATTGCTGGGTCAAAAGTATCCAACTGAAAAGACCCAAATCAACTGTCACTTGAAAGTCTTTAATGACTAACTCCCCAACACCCAAATTAATCTTTCTTGTCTCTGTGCATTAGCATAACTTTTATTTGGGTATGTTTTCTCATCTGCTGGACTATAATTTCCTTAGGCTGGTAGAGTTGAACCAGTATGGTCTTAAGAGTGACACTGATCTGGGTTCCAAATCGGGTCCCAATTTATTCTTCCTAAACTTCCTATTTCCCACTGATCCGTCTGGGATAATGTCAATTTCGAAGGGCTGTTGGGAGGTTTACTTAAAAAATTTTTTTTAAAGAGACAGCGTCGTCTCCCTATGTTGCCTAGGTTGGTCTGGTCTCCTGGGTTCAAGGGATACTCCCACTTCCGCCTCCCAAACTGCTGGGATTACAGGTGTGAGCTGCGGAGCCACGCCCTGTTGTGAGGTTTAGATGACAAACTATAGGTACTCAAAGTTTACTTTGTGGCTGATGGGCATTACCAACAGAATTATCAACATCAGCATTTATTCAGTGATGGCTACCTACTTAGTGCCACTGCCAAACGCTGGAGCCAAAAAGCAAACAAAACTGCCCTGGAGAAATACAATGTTTCCATCAAGTTTATGGATACAGGGAAAAGCAGAGCACATCTGTCAGGATACACCCAGGCTGGATGTTGACAGAACAGCAGCTACAAGAACAAACAAAACAATCCCATCAGCACGTGCAGTCCGTGCCGGCTCGGGGGTGTGCCCTGGGAAGACAGTAAAGCTCTTTCCTATTGGCGATTTGGAGCGTGACATCAAGACCACCCCTTGCAAAGGGCGGACCAATGGGCCTCGGCGGGGAGGACCCAACGGCGACAGTTGAGGGCTTAACAGGATCCCCGTTTAGACGCAACCTGACTCTCATTTGTCGCCCCCTCCCGCCAGCTTTTTTAATAAAAGAAAATTCCCGGCCGGGCGCGGTGGCTCAAGCCTGTAATCTCGGCACTTTGGGAGGCCGAGGCGGGCAGATCACTTGAGGCCAGGAGTTCGAGACCTGTCTGACCAACATGGTGAAACCCCGTCTCTACTAAAAATACAAAAATCAGCCGGGCGTGGTTGCGCGCGCCCGTAATCCCACCTACCCAGAAGGCTGAGGCAAGAGAATCGCTTGAACCCGGGAGGCGGAGGTTGCAGTGAGCCGAGATCGCTCTACTGCACTCAGGCCTGGGCGACAGAGCGAGACTCCGTCTCAAAAACGAAAAAAAGAAAATTCTCTTTTGCACAAATTATTTCCGAGCCGCAAGTCGCAGAATCAGAAGAGCGGAGTTCTTGCCTGGCCCCAGCGTGACTTTGGGATTTCACTTTCTCCCTTCTGCGCTTCGGTCACCTTACTTTAAAGAATGCGCACAATCGCTCCGCCTTGGGCCAATAACATGCCTCGCCAATTAGACCGTAAACTCAGCGTGGCGATTATCAGGAACCTCCGGCCGCTGCAGGGTGTGGCAAGCGCTCCTGGCGGGCAGACGCCCCGAGGTACCCCTCCAACGTTTTTGGAAGCGACACCTCTTCCTTCCTGCCCTAGGGAGCCCCTGGAGCGAATGGCTCTGACCCTGACCCCCGAAAGGACGCAGGCGAGGCCCAAGGACCGGCTATGCGGACGTGGGGCTCTCGGGAAGGGATAGCGCGGTTGGCCAAGCTGGGGTCCGAACCCCGCGGCCAGGAGTGGGGATGCTCAGGACTCGGGTCTGCGTGAGGAGAGGCCCCGCGCGCCTCCTGTGACCCGGCCGGGGAGGCTCTGCAGAAGGGATTCCCCCTCCGTTTCCACGTCACGCCCCGAAATCAAGCCCGGGTCGCCCCCTCAGCACACCCCAGCCGTGTCCCGGCTTACCATTCCACTAGTCCCGGGTCAACCGAGCCATTATTCCCAGCCCGGACGCCCGCGGGAGCAAAGGAAGAAGTAGTGGCTTCGCTACCGGAAGTAACAAGACGGACTGCGGGGAGAGTGCCCCGGACCCGCGACCATAGAGGAGAGGCCGCTCTCCTTTCAGAACCTCCCTCAACCCCGCGACCTCCCCGCTGCCTAGAGCGGCCACTCCCGGCTGGAAGAAGTGGGCGCATGCGTAACATCGCCGGACCCGCCCCTTCCTTTTCACCCACAGACCAAGTACCCGGGAGTGTCAGTGTCTTTTCCTCCTGGGCGGCTGTTTTTGTATCCGGAGGATACAAGCTTTGCGTAGAAATTAAAATAATATTACAAGACCGCACTATACTCTCCACAGTTATTTTTTTGCCTTCACATTTTGTGTAGAAAATCACAGGACTGTAAGTTCAATTTGCGGTGTTAAGAATCGGAATTAAATGACTTATTAATATTACAATATTTTTTTTCCTAGAGATGGGGTCTTGCTATGTTTTTTTCCTAGAGATGGGGTCTTGCTATGTTTTCCATCTGGCCTCAAGGGGTCCTCCTGCCTCAGCCTTCCAAAGTGCTGAGATTACAGGCGTGAGCCACCTCGTACAGCTTGAAATGATTTTCTTATCACCACATTTCGCCCCTTCCCAGCGTCTGGGTCACAGCGTCTAGAATTTATGCTGATTATCTGGTTTTGTTTTGTTGTTGTTATTTGTTTTTGAGACAGAGTCTCGCTCTGTCGCCCTCCAGACTGACGTACAGTGGCACGATCTCGGCTCACTGCACCCTCCGCCTCCTGGGTTCAAGCGATGCTCCCACCTCAGCCTCCTGTATAGTTGGGACTACAGGCGTGCACAACCACGCCTGGCTCATTTTAGAATTTCATTTTATTTTTATAGAGACATGTTCTCGCTCTGTTTCCCAGGCTGGTCTGGAACACCTGGGCTCAGGTGATCCTCCTGCCTCAGCTCCCGAAAACTCGGATTACAGGTGTGAGTCATGGCGCCAGGCCCCCATTAAACAGTGATTTATACAGAGTTATTAATACGGTACTTCCCAGTTCACATCGATTAGCACCACTGAGCCTCAATACAATCCCAGGATATTGAGGTTTAGGATGGTTTAATACATTCCAGAACTAATAAGTGACTGAGATAGATTTTGAAAATAGGTCTTCTAATCAATTTTCTTTTTGTTTGTTTGTTTATTTTGGAGACGGAGTCTCGCTCTGTCGCCCAGGTTGGAGTGCAATGGCTCACTGCAACCTCCGCCTCCCGGGTTCAAGCAATTCTCCTGCCTCAGCCTCCCGAGTAGCTGGGGCTACAGGCGTGTGCCGCCACGCCAGGCTAATTTTTTGTGTTTTAGTAGAGACGGGGTTTCACCGTGTTGCCCAGGCAGGTCTCGAGCTCCTGGCCTCAAGCAATCCGCCTGCCTCGGCCTCCCAAAGTGCCAGGATCACAGGCGTGAGCCACCGCACCCGGCCCTAACCACTTTTTCATAGTTGGCTTTTGTGAAAGACCAACTTGAATGTATTCATTCAACCCATGCTTATTGAGCGTCTACTATGTGTCAGCCTAGTGCTAGGCATTGGAGAACAGCAACTCTAAACCAACATACAATTCCATTAGTCCCGGCCCTCATGTGTTGCACTCGACATAGTATTCCCAGAGGCTAATGCAGTAACTAAGAGTCTCAGCTTTGCTTTCTCTGATCACCTAAGTAACAACCCCCATTATTCTTTTAATTTAGTTTAATTTTTTTTTTTTTTGAAAAGAAGTCTCGTTCTGTCGCCCAAGCTGGAGTGCAGTGGCGTGATCTTGGCTCACAGCAACCTCCATTTCCCGGGTTCAAGCGATTCTCCCGCCTCAGCCTCCGGAGTAGCTGGGATTTCAGGCGTGCACCACTGCACCCGGCTAATTTTTTGTATTTTTAGTAGAGACGGGGTTTCACCATTTTGGCCAGGCTGCTCTTGAACTCCTGACCTCAGGTAATCTGCCCGCCTCGGCCTCCCAAAGCGCTAGGATTACAGGCGTGAGTCACCAAGCTCGGCCAATTCTTGTAATTTTAGGAGAGACAGGGTTTCACTATGTTGGCCAGGCTGGTGTCGAACTCCTGACCTCCTGATCCACCCGCCTTGACCTCCCAGAGTGCTGGGATTACAGGCGTAAGCCACCGGTCCGGCCCCCTTTTTTTTTTTTAAGAGACAGGTCTCACTATGCTGCCCAGGCTGGTCTCGAACTCTTCAGCTCAACAGAGCCTCCCGCCTCGGCTTCCCAAAGTGCTAGGCTGACAGGCGTGAGCCACCGCGCCCATATCCCATTATTCTCTATTATATCACCGGCTCTTTTTTTTAATAGCGATTTTCATGTGTTACCAAATAGCAAGTTTGACTCCTGCCTGAATTTCCCCTTACCCCAAGTTTAAGTTACAATGGGGCAGGGAGCACGTTTTCCTGTTCATCACTGTATCTCCACCCCTATAAGAGTGGCGAGCATTTCGTAGAACCCCAATAAGTATTTCCTGGTTGACTGGATGTCCAGACAGGCACATTTTTCCTACTAAAGTGAATGCCCGCACAAATTAGGCCACGCCTTGGGGACTTCGATAGCCACGCCCCTCCCCTGTCCCTGTCAGGAGTGAAAGGAGCCCAGCCTTGGCCCCGCCCCCGCCGCCGACGCAGGCGCTGACGCAAGCGCAGCAGGCGCGCGCTGTTTCCGGAAGTTGCGGGTGCCGTCTCGGCTGCTGCTGCCTCAGCTACTGCCGCGGTCGCCGCGGAATTCGGCGAGTAGAACCGCTGAGGCGAGCGCGGGCCCGTGTGGGGCCGGGGTTCCGGCCACTCTGCAGAATGGAGATAATCAGGAGCAGTGCGTGTTCGCCGTGCACCTCCCCGCCTCCCCACACCCCGTTATCCCTGGCCTGCTAGGCCGAGACCATGGCCGGCCTATTTGGCTGGGCGTGGGGCTGAGGCAGCCCCTCAGGGCTTTTCCCTCCTTAAGCCGGTGCGCCTCCTGGGGTCTTGTCCCGCTGCGGACCGTGCATCCTAGGGTCCTTGTACTTCTCCAATCCCGGCACCACTCGGGGCCTTGTCCTTCTCCGGCCCGGGCACCCCCCGGGGCTTGTCCCCGCTGCCCATGCACCCCTCGAGGACCTGATTACCTTCGCCCCGGTGCACACCTCCGAGACTTTTTCCCTTCCGGCTCTCAGCCTCAGGAGGTCCTCGGCCCTCCTTCCCTCTCCTCTTAGCAGGAATTCAGGCCACTGGTTCTGAGCCTCTTTTCGGTTTCTCCGCAGATTTTAAGAGTAATCTTCACAAAGTGTACCAGGCCATAGAGGAGGCCGACTTCTTCGCCATCGATGGGGAGTTTTCAGGTATCCCTCCCTCGCAAGCTCAGGCTACCGCCTTGCGGTGCGTAGCCAAGGCTCCTTCAGTCCCCCAGCCCCAGACTTCTTATGCTTGATGGTGGCCTCTCGCTGTTAGTAGCCTTGGGCGGGTTTCACAGGTCTCAATGTTATCTTTTAAACGTTTCAAAAGCACGGAAGAAATGAAATGCCGTGGGTTTGTGATTGCACTCAGGATTGCAGATAGAGATGATGGTTTTGGTGCTGCTTAAAACAGTGCGGCATGTACATTGCGGAGAGCTTGAGGATTAGGGTCAGACTTTTTTTTTTCTTGATGGTAAAATAGATATAACATGAATGTGCCGTTTTAAGTGACTTTACAGTTAAGTGGCATGAAGCACATTCACACTGCTTTGCAAACATCCCCATCCATTTCTAGGACTTCTTCATGTTCACAAACTGCAACTCTTTACTTAAACTCGCCATTGCTCCTTTTCTCCAGCCTTTAGCAACCGCCATTTTTCTCTGAATATGACTGCCCTTGACATATCATATAAGTGGAATCTTACAATATTTGCCCTTTTGTGACCGGCTAGGGTCAGGTTTTTGCAGATAAATGAGATATTTCTTTATACATTAGTGGACGTGTTGATTGCCTGCCTCAGCAGATGTGTATACAGGAAATACTTCATTGACACTTAAAGTTGCAAATTTTTTTTTTCCCTTTTTTAGGGGGAGCAAAGGCTAGTTTTAAAATTGTCGATGTCAGTATGAACGGTTCACTCCCTTTAATATGGATATCCATTTTTGCTGTCTGATTTTCCATGCAGGAATCCATGCAGGGGTAAATATTATCCTTGGCTTTAAGCAGTTTCTAGTTGGAGTCACTTCCCTAGGAAGCTAAGAGTTTTCACCAGAAATAATTTTCCCTTTACCTTGAAGATACATTCTTTGTATAGATATTAACCGCTACAAACTCTTGACCAAGACTGGAACTCTGGCAGTAATGTACTTAGGGATTTATTGATGTGTGCTTATACAAGAATCTTTTAAAGCAGCAAAATTTATTCAAGCATAGAGTTTGTTTTCTTAAATGATTACTGTGTTTTAAGTCACATTTTAGGCACTAGAACTGCCTATTCTCAAGTTGAAACATTCACATCTCTTAAGTTCATTATTAGAGGGTTTAACCTGGTGGCCAGCAAAATTAATGCTTATTTTGAAAAAGTAAGTTAGGGAGTGCTTCCAAGTAACCTTAATTCGTGATATGACAGTATAGAGGCACTGAATGGTTGACTGGCATTTTTACGTTAGTATTTATTAGTAAGTTAAACATTTTTATTTCTTAAAATCTAGGAATCAGTGATGGACCTTCAGTCTCTGCATTAACAAATGGTTTTGACACTCCAGAAGAAAGGTATCAGAAGCTTAAAAAGGCAAGTGGATGTGTTAGAAAATCTTTTTTCTTATGGTAGTCTTCCTTATGTTAAATGATAGAGAAATATTATTAAACTTGTACATTAAGGTTTTGTAAGTGCAGTATTTTCTCCTCAAACCTAGCCATGAATTGATTTTTTTTGTTTTGTCTTGTTTTAGAGATAAGGTCTCACTCTTGTCACCCAGGCTGGGGTGCAGTGGCATGATCATTGCTCGGTGGAGCCTTGAACTCCTGGCTCAAGTGATTCTCCTGCCACAGCCTCCCAAGTAATTGGGACTACAGGTGCAAGCCACTGTGCCCAGCCAGTTTTTTTGTTTTTTTTTTTTAATTTTTACATATTCTTTTGTGGAGATCGGTCTCACTTTGTTGACCAGTCTGGTCTCGAACTTCCGGCCACAAACGATCCTCCTGCCTCAGCTTCTCACAGTGCTGGGATTACAGATGTGAGCCACCACACCTGGCCTTAAAGTATTATTTTAATGATATTTAAAACAGCAAAAATAATTGTTTGCTGGAAAACATTTTGGGGAAGATTTAGCATTTTCAGTGTTAATTTGATTCCTAGGAAATATGAGGCAGTTATTTTAATCATTTGGAAATAGACCTAATATGATTCTTTGGATGATGGATAAATAGGTCCTTAAATGGGAAAAGTATTATGAAATGTATACAAATTAGTAATGCTTCTGATTCATATGTGTAATCTGTTCTACTTGGAAGTATTCTGCTGAAGTCTCATTGACTAATTCAGAAAGCCCACCTGTTTGAGAATGCTATGCTCACATGAAATATGCAGCACTATTGTGACATGTTTTATTTCCCTTTTCCAGCATTCCATGGACTTTTTGCTATTTCAGTTTGGCCTTTGCACTTTTAAGTATGACTACACAGATTCAAAGTAAGTTGTTTTAACAAACGTTGAGAATTCTGTATTTGTGGCACAGTGTCACCTCCTAAGTCTCCTTTTATCTTATCCCAGGTATATAACGAAGTCATTTAACTTCTATGTTTTCCCGAAACCCTTCAATAGATCCTCACCAGATGTCAAATTTGTTTGTCAAGTAAGTAGCATAATTGAGTTTTTTCTTTTCTGAATTACTGATGAGGCAGCATGAAGATGTGGAATCAGAATTTGGTTCTACTACTAACTTTGGGCTTTGGGGCAAATCATTTCACCTTTGACCTTCAGTTTTAGGGTAATAAAAGAATGACCCTGTTATCTCCTCCTTTGCTGTAGAATGAATTAAGGAGGGCCAGGTGCGGCGGCTCGTGCCTGTAATCCTAGCACTTTGGGAGGTTGGGGTGGGCGGATCATGAGGTCAGGAGATCAAGACCATCCTGGCTAACATGGTGAAACCCCGTCTGTACTGAAAATACAAAAAAAAAAATTAGCCGAGTGTGGTCATGGGTGCCTGTAATCCCAGCTACTGGGGGAGGCTGAGGCAAGAGAATGACGTGAACCGGGGAGGCAGAGGTTGCACTCCAGCCTGGGCAACAGAGCGAGACTCTGTCTCAAAAAAAAAAAAAAAAAAAAAAAAGAATGAATTATGGAATAAGATGCAGAGACAGGCAGATGGATATGAGAACATGAGGTTTAGTAATTCTAAAGCCGAATTTGAGAACATAGCTTCGTAACTCCATTTGGGATTTTTATTATCTTACCCCCAAGTTGAACCACCTACACATCAAGACTTACAGGCTTCTTGGCTGGACATGGTGGTTTACACCTGTAATCCTAGCAGTTTTGGAGGCTAAGATGGGAGAATCACTTAAGCTCAGGAGTTTGAGACCAGCCTGGGCATAAAATAGTGAGACCTTATCTCTATTTTAAAATAAATATAAAAATAAAGAAAAGACTAGGAGGCTTCTCGCTATTCTAACTCATTCTCCTCGCATCCACTCCAAGGGTGTCGACCTTTATTTTCTGGAAAAGCAGAGTATGTGTGTATCCTATCCAAAAAGAGAGAGCCCAGAAGGGGTTAAACTATTTATGCTCACTTCCTTTTCTCAAGCTCACTAATTAGGAAACGGGGGGTAGAAAAAAAGCTACTGTTTCCTCTTGAGGAGAAGAGAGCTTAATTGATGGGGCAATATTAGGGTGGTTCTCCTTTAGGATATTTCCTCTAGAGGTGGTGTAGTTGACCTGGTAGACACTCAGTAAATATCACTTTTTCCTTTCTGCTCTCTTGATTATCTGTTGTAATGGATAAGGAGAATGTGAATAAGGGGTATGGGTATGTGGCTATGTGATTAAAAATAAGTCTTAATCTTTTCTTATTTAAAATCTTGCATCCTATCTTCTCTCCCACTAACAACATGAATTCATTTGAGTCTTGCCATCTTTCCCTTCTCTTGCAGATTAATGGTAATGCAGTTATGAAAGCCTCGAGGGTAGGCTTCACAGTGATTGAGTTATGTCAAATTCTTTCTCAAAACTGGCAGTATATAAACAAATGAAATCGAGAATTAATCATATGCTTGTGGGCAAAAGAGAAAAGGTGAAAGTTAATTTTGGTGTTACAGACAGTTTCCTAAATTAGCAAGTAAACCAGCTGACATTTTACCTTTACCCTGCAATCAGTTAATAGCTATTTATCAATCACTGTGGTATGGGATACTTAAAGAGTATTTGTACATTTTTTTTTTTGAGACGAAGTTTTGCTCTTCTTGCCCAGGCTGGAGTACAGTGGCATGATCTTGGCTCACCACAACCTCTCCCTCCCGGGTTGAAGTGGTTCTCCTGCCTCAGCTTCCCGAGTAGCTGGGATTACAGGCATGCACCAAGATCCTTGGCTAATTTTGTGTTTTTAGTAGAGACGGGGTTTCTCCATGTTGAATCAGGCTGGTCTCGAACCCCCAACCCCAGGTGATCTGCCCGCCTCAGCCTCCCAAAGTGCTGGGATTACAGGCATGAGCCACTGCACCTGGCCTTATAGTGTGTGTGTGTGTGTGTTTTTTTTTTTTTTTTTTGGTAAATTTTCATTGAGGGAAAAGTAGGCTCAGTTGGGGAATTTGTGTGGATATAGTTTTCTAGTAGTACCAGCAACACAGAATTACTTAAAGTGGGTTCCATGGCTTTGGCCAGGGGTTAATCAAACAAAAGCAGAGGGTGGCAATGAGACACCTTAGGGATGGCACTCTGTTCTTTTTTTTATTTTTTTTTTTGAGACGGAGTTTCGCTCTTGTTGCCCAGGCTGGAGTGCAATGGCATGATCTCAGCTCATTGCAACTTGCGCCTCCCAGGTTTAAGTGATTCTCCTGTGTCAGCCTCCCGAGTAGCTGTTACTACAGGCATGCACCACGATCCTGGCTAATTTTATATTTTTAGTAGAGATGGGGTTTCTCCATGTTGGTCAGGCTGGTTTCGAACTCCTGACCTCAGGTGATCCTCCCACATTGGCCTCCCAAAGTGCTGGGATTACAGGCATACACCATCACGCTGACTAATTTTATATTTTTAGTAGAGAAGAGGTTTCTCCGTGTTGGTCAGGCTGATCTTGAATTCCTGACCTTAGGTGATCCTCCCACCTTGGCCTCCCAAAGTGCTGGGATTATAGGCATGAGCCACCATGCCTGGCCGATGGCACTCTGTTTTAAATGACTAAGACAAATCTGGTTATTTTGGGAAATGTATTGGAAACAGATCAGAGGAACTTCACCCATTGTACAAGCCGTGATTGTACACCTGGAATACTTAATACAGTTCTAGTTGCCAGCAATTCCTTTAATAAAAGCTGTCATAGACTTGAAGATAGACCTGAGAGTGATGTCTAAAACAGACGAATAAAAGTGCTGGGGTTCTCTAGTCTGGAAAAACAAAGGCAGAGAAAAGGTTTAGACTCTGTAAATTTGGGAATTGTATGAAAAGGGAAATGTATTTTTGTATTTTCTTTGGTCTTTCATTTAAGGTTTTTGTTTTATTTAAAATTCTATAGTTGTAGCAGAGTTGCGTACAAGGGCATTCAGTTCTGGAGTTAGTAATTAGGGTGAAAATTGGGTCAAAATCTCTCTCAGAAAGCTCTTATCACCCTTAAAGCATATAGGATTTGAGGATGCAACAACTTAATATGTTTTTAAAATATAGGACCCTGTGTGCGCAGTGAGATGCTCCCATATTCTTGTCGAGATGTGGAGGAATGGGTTGACAGAACCACACTCACACCCAGAAGAGTGTATTTGTAGAATAGTAGGGCAGTCAGGATAGCAGGACATTTATATCATTTTTGTCTTCTTTTTCTTTTCTTCCTCTTCCTTTTTCTGGCTAAAGATCTGTAGTTGAATTCATAGAAGGTGTTTTATATATATGGTTGTGAAAAACTGAAATATAACTGCTGTATGTAGAGTAATAGATGTGTTTCTTTTCTTTTTCTTTTTTTTTTTTTTTTTTTTTTTTTTGGTTTTTGAGATAGAGTCTTCCTTTGTCGCCCAGGCTGGAGTGCAGTGGTGCAATCTCGGGTCACTACAACCTCCGTCTCCTGGGTTCAACCAATTCTCTTGTCTCAAACCTCCAGAGTAGCTGGGACTACAAGCACCTGCCACCACGCCTGGATAATTTTTGTATATTTAATAGAGACAGGGTTTCACTATATTGGTCAGGCTGGTCTCGAACTCCTGACCTCAGGTGATCCACCTGCCCTGGCCTCCCAGTGTGCTAGGATTACAGACATGAGCCATCGCGCCTGCCCAGATGTGTTTCTTTTTTTTTTTTTCTCTTTGTTTTTCAGACGGAGTTTTGCTCTGTTGCCAGGCTGGAGTGCAGTGGTGTGATCTCGGCTCACTGCAACCTCCACCTCCTGGGTTCAAGCGATCCTCCTGCCTCAGCCTCCTGAGTAGCTGGGACTATAGACATGTGCTACCATGCCCAGCTGATTTTTATATTTTTAGAAGAGACGGGGTTTCACCATGTTGGCCACGATGGTCTTGATTTCTTGACCTCGTGATCTGCCCACCTTGGCCTCCCAAAATGCTGGAATTACAGGTGTTAGCCACTGCGCTTGGCTGTGTTTCTCTTCTTACTTTTCCCATGCCACTTCCTTCCTGTTTTACTCCTTTTTTCCTAGCTTTTATGTACATGTATACATATACACATATACCTAGACACACATACCTATTAGTCTTTTTTTTTTTTTTTTATGAGACAGAATCTCTCTGTCACCAAGGCTGGAGTGCAGTGGTGTAGTCATGGCTCACTGCAGCCTTGACCTCGCTGGCTCAAGTGATCTTCCTGCCTTAGCCTCCTGAGTAGCTGGAACTACGGGCACATGCCACCATGCCCAGCTAATTTTTGTATTTTTTGTAGAGACAAGGTTTTACCATGTTGCCTTAGCCGGTCTCGAACTCCTGGGCTCAAGCAGTCTGCCCACTTTGGCTTCCCAAAGTGCTGGGATTGCAAGCATGTACCACTGTGCCAGGCTTACATTTAAAAAAAAGGGCTGGGCGCGGTGACTCACGCCTGTAATCCCAGCACTTTGGGAGGCCGAGGCTGGCGAATCACAAGGTCAGGAGATCGATAGCATCCTGGCTAACACGGTGAAACCCCGTCTCTACTAAAAATACAAAAAAAATTAGCTGGACCTGGTGGCGAGCATCTGTAGTCCCAGCTACTCGGGAGGCTGAGGCAGGAGAATGGCATGAACTCAGGGGGTGGAGGTTGCATTGAGCCAAGATCGCGCCACTGCATTCCAGCCTGGATGACAGAGTGAGACTCCGTCTTAAAAATATGTATATATATATAGGTGGAATCCTAATATTCACATTTTATGCAACTCGCATTTGCCACTCAGCAGAATGTCTTTTATTTCATAGTATGGATACATATAATTTGTTTAATCAGTTACTTAATTGAAATTTGGAGGCTTTCCAATGGTTATCAGCAATTCTGTAGTCAACTTCTGTGTGCAGTATATCTTTTTGTATAGGTAAGAATTTTTTTGTATTATAGATTTCCTAGAAGGGGCATTGTTGAGACATATGATATATGCATTTAAAGTTTTGATGGGTGTCTCAAATTGTCTTCCCAAATACGTATTCTCATGTCCTGAATTTTTTCATTTTATTTGAGACAGAGTCTCATTCTGTTGCCCAGGCTAGAGTGCAGTGGCATGATCTTGGCTCACTGTAACCTCCGCCTCCCGAGTTCAAGCGATTCTCTGCTTCAGCCTCCCAAGTAGTTGGGTCTACAGGTGCATGCCACCACGCCTGGCTAATTTTTGTATTTTTAGTAGAGACAGGGTTTCACCATGTTGACCACGCTGGTCTCGAATTCCTGACCTCAAGTGATCCGCCTGCCTTGGCCTCCCGAAGTGCTGGAATTACAGGCATGAGACTGTTCCCAGCTTCAACTCTTCAATGTTGAAAATGTTACATTTACGACAAATCAAAGTAGTGGCTAGTAAACCGCAAAAGGTTTTGTTAATTCAAAGGTTTTTTTTTTTTTTTTTTGGAGACAGAGTCCCCGTCGCCCAGGCTGGAGTACAGTGGCGTGATCTCGGCTCACTGCAAGCTCTGCCTCCTGGGTTCACACCATTCTCCTGCCTCAGCCTCCCGAGTAGCTGGGACTAAAGGCGCCCACCACCGCACCCGGCTAATTTTTTGTATTTTTAGTAGAGATGGGATTTCACCGTGTTAGCCAGGATGGTCTTGATCTCCTGACCTCGTGATTCGCCTGCCTTGGTCTCCCAAAGTGCTGGGATTACAGGCATGAGCCACTGTGCCCGGCCAGTGTTTTTTGTTTTTGTTTTTGTTTTTGTTTTTAGTAGAGACAGGGTTTCACCATGTTGGTCAGGCTGGTCTTGAACTCCTGGCCTTGAACACCTCAGCGTCCCAAAGTGTTGGGATTACAGGCATGAGCCAACACACTCAACCTGTTTTTTGTTTTTTTTTAAGAGGCAGAGTCTTGTTCCGTCACCCACGCTGAAGTCCAGTGGTGCGATCACAGCTCACTGCAGACTTGAACTCCTGGGCTCAAATGATTTTCTTGATTCTCCCACCTCAGCTGTGGGATAGCTGGGACTGCAGATGGGAACCACCACACCTGGCTAATTTTTAAATTTTTTGTAGAGACGTGTCTCCCTATGTTACTCAGGCTAGTCTCGTACTCTTGGGCTCAAGGTATCCTCCCACAATCTCCCAAAGTGCTGGGATTACAGGTGTGAGCTACTGCACCCAGCCTAATATATACTTACTTTTAAATAACTTTATTATTATTATTTTTAATTGAGGTGGAATCTTGCCATGTTGCCCAGACTGGTCACACAAACTTCTGGGCTCTGGTGATCTAACCACCTCAGCTTCCCAGAGTGCTGGGATTACAGGTGTAAGCCACCATGTCCAGCCCAGTCTAATGTTTTTATTTAAATCTGGGAACATATTTTGGCTCATGCTAGGTTCAAGATATATTTGTTTAGTAAGGCTTATTATTGGGAACTTCTCTTTTGATCTTTTTTGTTTTGAGACAAGGTCTCACTTTGTCACTCAGGCTGGAGTGCAGTGGCATGGTAGTAGCCCACTACAGCCTCAACCTCCTGACCTCCCGTACTCAAGTGATCCTCCTACCTCAGCCCCTGTGTAGCCGGGACTACAGGTATGTGCTACCATGCCTGGCTAATTTTTAAATTTTTTGTGGAGATGGGATCTCACTGTTTTGCCCAAGCTGGTCTTGAACTCCTGGGCTTAAGCAATCTTCCTCCCTTGGCCTCCCTAAGTGCTAGGTTTGCAGGTATGAGCCATGGTGCCTGGCCTCCCTTTTGATCTTGATCATTGAGAACATTTAATTAAGATTTTGGGTCTTCATTATCTAATTTGAGGTGGATGTCAGTGTCTTATAACCTGTGTACGTAGGCTACATTAAACTTGAACCTGGGATGGGGTAATAAAATACATTTTAGTTCTATTTACAGTTTCCTAGTCAGTACTACAACAGTCAAGAGATCAGGAGCTTTCTGCCTATTGGGAGAATATCTGTTCACCCAGTGGATTTTTTTTTTTTTTTTTTTATATATACAGAGTCTTGCTCTGTCGCCTGGGCTGCAGTGCAGTGGCTCGATCTCGGCTCACTGCAACCTTCTCCACCCAGACTCAAGCAGTTCTTCTCAGCCTCAGCCTC
The DNA here is from genome assembly GCF_008728515.1 of Papio anubis. NCBI lineage: Eukaryota > Metazoa > Chordata > Mammalia > Primates > Cercopithecidae > Papio > Papio anubis. Next base: position 59,337,158 of record NC_044993.1, read on the forward strand.
CTGAGTAACTGGGATTGCAGGTGCACATCACCACACCTGGCTAATTTTTGTGTTTTTAGTAGAGACAGGGTTTCACCATGTTGACCAGGCTGGTCACGAACTTCTGACCTCAAGTGATGTGCCCACCTCTGCCTCCCAAAGTGCTGGGATTACAAGCGTGAGCCACTATGCCGGTCTACCCAATGGATATTTTAAAAATATTATGAAGCAGGCTGGGTGTGGTGACTCATGTCTGTAATCCCAGCACTTTGGGACGCCAAGCAGGAGGGTCGCTTGAGTCCAGGAGTTTGAGACCAGCCTGGGCAACATAGGGAGACCCTGTCTATAAAAAAAAAATTGTAAAACAAAGGATGTTTGTTTTGCAAGCTATAAAGGAGGAAAGCCCAAATGTTTTAAGTGGTTAATAGATTGTTTGTGGAGTAGAAATTCCTTGTATTGTGACCTTTGGCACATTGCTTCCTTGCCTTGTTGTCTTTGTTTTCTTGTTTGAGTTACTTCTCTGCATCTCTTTATATTCCTGCCACTGACATCCCCAAAACATGTGTTCTGTTTACTCTGTTTCAGAGCTCCAGCATTGACTTTCTAGCAAGCCAGGGATTTGATTTTAATAAAGTTTTTCGCAATGGTAAGATTATGGGTAACCTATCTTTAGAGCTTATAAACCTTCACAATGTCCTTAGGAAGTAAGTCTGGACTTGGTTGAGAATTATTATTTTGTGTCTGCTGAAACACAGTCTCAGAGTTCCAGCATACTTGTGTAGCCATGTGCAGCCTTAGAATTTTTAAAAACTTGCTTACTGTGATTTTTTTTTTTTTTTTTTTGAGAAGGAGACTTGCTGTGTCACCCAGGCTGGAGTTCTGTGGCGTGATCTAGGCTCACTGCACGGTCCGCCTCCCAGGTTCACGCCATTTCCTGCCTCAGCCTCCTGAGTAGCTAGGACTATAGGCACCCGCCACCACGCCCGGCTAATTTTTTGTATTTTCAGTAGAGACGGGGTTTCACCGTGTTAGCCAGGATGGTCTCGATCTCCTGACCTTGTGATCTGCCCGCCTCAGCCTCCAAAAATGCTGTGATTACAAGTGTGAGCCACCACGCCCAGCCTACTGTGATCTTTTAGGGGGAAAAAAAAATCAGCCATGAGCTGAACAGAATAGATGCTACTTCATTTAACTCTGATAAGGCCCTTCAAACTCCTGTTTTTATTGAGTGCAGTTTATTCTACCACTGGTGTGACATAGTGGCCTAACTCACCACCTGTGGGGAATGCTGCCTTGTTTTCTTTCAGTGTAACAAGAGGTGTGTACTTTACAAATATACTGTATTCCAGTAATGCTGTAATGAAAACCCTCTTTGCCAGCTAGTGCATATTTATTTTTATTTTATTTTTTATGTTTGTTTTTTGTAACACCTCTGCTGGCAAGAATTATTTTGAGACAGGGTCCCACTCTGTTGCCCAGGCTGAGTGCAGTGGTGCAATCATAGCTCACTGGAGCCTTGACCTGCTGGGCTCAAGTGATTCTCCCACCTCACCCTCCCGAGTTGCTGGGACTACAGCTTTGCGCCAGCCTGCCTGGCTGATTTTCATATTTTTTGTAGAAATGGGATTTTGCCGTGTTGCCCAGGCTGGTCCCAAACTGCTGTTCTCAAACAATCCACCTGCCTTGGCCTCCCAGCGTGCTGGGATTACAGGCGTGAGCCACCACACCCTGCCTCCCTGTTGCTTTTTTAATAGTTGGAGACAGTATCTTAGTTTCTTACGAGAGAAGGAAAGTACGGAGACTGCACGATTGATAATAGCTAACTTGCTAGGGTGATGGCCTGGGGAGCACCTGAGGAAGGGACTGTGTATTGTTCATTTCACATCCCCTTGCATAGCATGATTTCTTTTCTGTATCACCAAATATTTGATGCAAGTGGGTGCATGAGTACTGGACATCAGGGTGTTTCAAATGGGTTTTCCTTCCTCTTCATTTGCTTCTCCAAAAGTGTTTAGAAAGACCGTGCTTTTTGCAGTGGTATTAAGTATGTACAAGGTCAATATTTTAATTTAATTATTTACATAAATTTTGCTTTTTTTCCCCAATGGTGACTGTAGAATTAATGAATGAAGGAGGGAAGGAGGTTTATCCCAACAAGAATAAGTGAACTTTTCTCAGAAAAAACTACATGGGCCTCAAATGAATTCTCCTCTTCTCAGCAGAACCTCTTTGCAAGGTGTTTAGTACCCATGCCATATTGGTGTTTTTTTTTTTCTTTTTTTTTGAGACAGAATCTCACTTCCAGGCTAGAGTGCAGTGGTGTGATCTCGACTCACCACAGCCTCCGCTAACAGGTTCAAGCGATTCTCATGCTTCAGCCTCCCGAGTAGCTGAGACCACAGGCACATGCTGCCATGCACACCTGATTTATGTATTTTTAGTAGATAGGGGGTTTCACTATGTTGGCCAGGCTGGTCTTGAACTCCTGACCTCACGTGATTCACTCACCTTTGCCTCTTAAAGTGCTGGGATTACAGGCATGAGCCACTGGGCCTGGCCCATATTGTTTTTTAATTTCTTCAGTGGTGCTGCATCTTAATTTTTGTTGATTTCGATCTTTGGAGGTAATGAAAACAAACTTTTTTTGAGCCAAAACTACTTCACATAGTGACTGAACCAGCAGAGCAATACAGTTTGGGTATTATAAAGACATTTTTTTTTATTAGTCTCGTACCTCACTCTGAAAGCCATCATAAAATAGAAGTTCCAAATGCATTTAGAGCATTGTATTGGACTAGTGGCAGCATTTCTTGAAGGAACCACTTTATCTGGTACTCGTATGGATGCGTAGTTCTAACTTTTTTTTTTTTTCCATAAAAGAAGAGAAACAGCCAGATTGAAATGTGCCTCCTCCTTCTGTTTTATAGTCATGCCCTGGAATATTTTAGTCACAATAGTTAGGACTCCCAGGTCATCCATACTACCAAGCCTCATCCCATGCTGTTGTTGATATGCTCTAAATCTGACTTACACCCTCATCTCTCCATTTGCAAGACTTTCCATTCAGGCTCTGTAAATGTCAGGCCCTTTCCTTACAGCAGTCTTCTCTCAAGTTCCTTTGATTTCCTTGTCTGGAAGGAAACCAGGTGACTCCTCTTGTTAGTTTCTCCCTGTAGCCTTCTCCATCCCTGGTGGTTTTCCCTCTCACTCTTGTCTTCCTCTGGCCAGGCTGTGCTAGGTGTCCTCCTTGTTTCCCCATGCCACCTTCAGACACCTGAATTTTCTTTTCTTTTTTTTTTTTGAGACAGAGTTTTGCTCTTGGTGCCCAGGCCAGAGTGCAGTGGTGCGATCGCGACTCACCGCAACCTCCGCCTCCTGGGTTCAAGTGATTCTCCTGCCTCACCCTCCCAAGTAGCTGGGATTATAGGCATGTGCCACTATACCTGGCTAATTTTGTATTTTTACTAGGGATAGTTTCTCCATGTTGGCCAGGCTGGTCTCCAACTCCTGACCTCAGATGATCCACCTGCCTCGGCCTCCCAAAGTGCTGGGGTTACAAGTGTGATCGCCGCGCCTGGCACCTGAATTTTGTTTTGTACAGGAGCCGCCATTCTCAGGCTGTCACCAGCTCTGCAGCCCCTCTCTGTGCTGACTCCTGTAGCCGCAGCGTGCATCATAGCCTTGGCTTTGGTGTGTTATCACTCTCTCCACTCCTGCCCTTCTCTGGGTGACTTTAGTATCCTCAAGGATAACCAGCAAATGCTCTGGTCTGTTTCTTGACCAGGTGGTCAGCAGTCTTTCTTTCTATCTGTCTTTAGTCCCCTATACCAGTGGCAGTGTCATGGATCTTAGGGTCAAAAACTGCACCTCTCATTTACTATCTTTTTTTTTTTTCTTTTTCGAGACAGGGTGTTGCTTTGTCACCAGGCTGGAGTGCATTGGCACATTCATGGCTCACTGCAACCTTGACCCCCTGGCCCAAGTGATTCTCTAACTTCAGCCTTCCGTGTAGCTGGAACCGTAGGCGCACATCATCATGCCCAGCTAATTTTTACGTTTTTTATAGAGACAGGGTCTCACTATATTGTCCAGGCTGGTCTCAAACTCCTGGGTTCAAGCAGTATTCCTGCCGCTACCCCCTAAAGCTCTGGGATTATAGGAATGAGCTGTTGTGCATGGCCTCATTTATTGTTTTTAGTGTTTTTAATGTTTCTTTCTTTGAGAGTACTACTTCTTGTGCTTCTAATTCACTTGCTCTGGTACCTATTTCAGCAATCTGTTGACTTACATTGCTTTTTCATTTTCACTATCTGTTGCCTTCCCTGCTTCTCCTTTGAGTGTGTTCTCCGTATATCATACCAGGAGGCACATGATGTCATTTGTCCTGTTACTGCTGATGTTAACTTGGACCACTTTTTTTGCCAGTTAGTTTTAGCATCCATTGATAATTCTTGCTTTAAGCAGTTATCGTTGACAGATGGTGGTTTTCTGCATTCATTGTTCTTTCTACAAATTCCTTAGTGTCCCTTGGCTTTGTTGTTATTGTTGTTTTGAGACAGTCTCACCCTGTTGCCCAGGCTGAAGTGCAGTGGCGTGATCTTGGCTCACTTGCGACCACCACCTCCCAGATTCATGTGATTCTCCCACCTCAGCCTCCTGAGTACCTGGGACTACAGGCGCGTGCCACCATGCATGGCAAATTTTTGTACTTTATGATAGAGAGGGCGTTTTACCATATTGAGCAGGCTGATCTTAAACTCTTGATCTTAAGTGATCTGCCCTCCTCAGCCTCCCAAAGTGCTGAGATTATAGGCATGAGCCAGGCTCCTGGCCTCCCATGGTGTTTGGTTTTTTTTTTTCTGGGAGATGGAGTTTTGCTCTTGTCGCCCAGGCTGCAGTGGAATGGCGCAATCTCGGCTCACCGCAACCTCTGCCTCCTGGGTTCAAGCAATTCTCCTACCTCAGCGTCACAAGTAGCTAGGATTACAGGCATGTGCCACCACGCCTGGCTAATTTTGTATTTTTAGTAGACACAGGGTTTCTCCATGTTGGTCAGGCTGGTCTTGAACTCCCGACCTCAGGTGATCTGCCTGCCTCAGCCTCCCATAGTGCTGGGCTTACAGACATGAGCAACTGCGCCTGGTCCCCATGGCTTTTAATACCACCCATATCCCAGTGATAAGTAAATTTATATTTCAACACCTTTCTCTTGAGCTTGTAACTGCAAGTTTTAATTTGTGTATACCCTTAGATGATTTGATATGTCCGTGGCCGGGCGCAGTGGCTCATTCCTGTAATCCCAGCACTTTGAGAGGCTGAGACGGGCAGATCACCTGAGGTCAGGAGTTCAAGACCAGCCTGGCTAACATGGTGAAACCTTGTCTCTACTAAAAATACAAAAATTAGCTGGGCGTGGTGATGGGTGCCTGTAGTCCCATCAACTTGGGAGGCTGAGGCAGGAGAATTGCTTGAACCTGAGAGGTGGAAGTTGCAGTGAGCCGAGATTGTGCCATTGCATTCCAGGCTGGGTGAAAGAGCAAGATTTAGTCCTGAAAAAAAAAAAAGAAAAAAAATAGTATGTCCAAAAGGTAGCTTTTGATTTTCACTCCTTGGACCCCAATACCTATTTTTCTCTTCTTTGTTTTCACGTCAGTTAGTGGCCCTAGCATCTTCCCAATTGCTTGAACCAAAGAGCAAGGTTGTTGTTTTTTTTTTTGAGACAGAGTCTCACTCAGTCACTAGGCTGACATGCGGTGGCATGATCTCGGCTCACTGCAACCTCTGCCTCCTGGGTTCAAGCAATTCTTCTGCCTCAGCCTCCCAAGTAGCTGGTACTACAGGCACACGCCACTATGCCCAGCTAATTTTTGTATTTTTAGTAGAGATGGGGTTTCACCATGTTGGCCTGGATTGTCTCCATCTCTTGACCTCGTGATCCACCTTCCCTGGCCTCCCAAAGTGGTTGGATTACAGGCATGAGCCACTGCGCCTGGCTGCAAGGTGTTTTTCCTGATTTTGCCTTTCCCTTTATCCTTCATCTCCAGGATATCAGTAAATGTTACCTCTTACGTCTTGAAAATCACTGTCTCCATCTACCCTGCCATCTCTGTAGTCAACGCCAGGGTTGCAAACGACAGCCCACTGCTTGCTCCCTGTTTTGTAAATAAGATTTGTTGGACTCCAGCTATGCCTGTACATGTACATTCTGTGTATGGCTGCTTTTGTGCCACAACAGCAGGGTTGAGTATTGCAACAGAGAGCCCCATGGCCCACAAGCCTAAAACATTTACCATCAAGCCTTTTAAGAAAAAGTTTGCTGGCCGGGCGTGGTGGCAGTGACTCCCACCGGTAATCCCAGCACTTTGGGAGGCTGAGGCGGGCAGTGAGGTTAGGAGTTCGAAACCAGCCTGGCCAACATGGTGAAACCCTGTCTCTACTGAAAATACAAAAATTAGCCTGGTGTGATGGCGCACTCTTGTAAATCCCAGCTACACCGGAGGCTGAGACAGAAGAATTGCTTGAACCTGGGAGGCAGAGGTTGCAGTGAGCTCAAATTGTGCCATTGCTCGCCAGCCTGGGTGACAGAGTAAGACTCTGTCTTAAAACAAAACAAAGAAAAAATTTGCTGACCTCTGATCCAGCTCTTGTTTCTTGCCTGGATAATTGCTCCTAACTTGTTTCCCAACTTCCACTCTCAGAGTAGTTGTCATGGCCTTTTAAGCATTATGCAGGTAGGGTAATTATCTTGCTTAAAATCTTCTAATGTTGTCCAGTCACTGTTAGAATAATGTGCATTTCTTACCCTGTGAGGGCCTGCAGAATCTTGCTCCATACTCTCTCCAATCTGATGCTGTACCATTCCATTTTTGCTCATGACGTCTGGCCACACCAGCTCCTTGCTGCTCCTGGAACAGTCCAAGCCATTGCCATCTTCTGGGTATTCATACTTGTTCCCCTACCCGAAGGATTCTTCCCCTAGCTCCTTTCATATCCGAATTATTCTCATCCTTTGGGTTTTCCCTTACTTTCCTGATTATCTTGTCAGAAGTAGTTCCCTTCAGAGAAGGATGCATCAGCTTGTCACTGTTCATTCCTCAGTGCCTAATATAATGCTTTGGCAAAGCATAAGTGCCAGATAAATATTTCTTGAAAGAAGACTGAATGAATGGATGAATGATAAACACATTTCAAAATCACTTGCCTTTCTGTTCATTTTTTGAGATGTAGTTAAATATGGTAAATCTTTCCTGAGTAATTTAGACTCTTTGGTTTGTTAAACAAATTTTATGTTAGACAGTTACTTCTGCTAATGTGTTCTTTTTAAAATCATGCTTAGGAATTCCATATTTAAATCAGGAAGAAGAAAGACAGTTAAGAGAGCAGTATGATGAAAAACGTTCACAGGCGAATGGTGCAGGAGCTCTGTCCTACGTATCTCCTAACACTTCAAAATGTCCTGTCACGATTCCTGAGGATCAAAAGAAGTTTATTGACCAAGTGGTGTAAGTTCCTAAACTAAAACTAAGCGTGCATTGTGTGCTGTATATTGGGGCATGACAGGCATATGTATCTCAAACCTCTGCTTTGCAAACATAGCACACACACAGGTGTGACGTTGTGAATGGCAGGATGTAATTGTGGCATATTAAAAAAAATTTTTTTTGTTTTATTTTTGAGACAGTCTTGCTCTGTTGCCCAGGCTGGAATGCAATGGTACAATCCTGGCTTACTGCAACCTCTGCCTCCCAGGTTCAAACAATTCTTGTGCCTCAGCCTCCTGAGTAGCTGGGATTATAGGTGTGCGCCACCACACCCAGCTAATTTTTATATTTTTAGTAGAGCCGAGGTTTTGCCATGTTTGCCATGCTGGTCTCGAACTCCTGGCCTCAAGTGATCTGCCCGCCTCAGCCTCCCAAAGTGTTGGGCTTACAGGCGTGAGCCAGCATGCCTAGCCGGCAGATTCAAATTTGTGCAACAGCAACAAATTGTAAATAGAGTTCCATGTATTGTACTTGGACTTGCTACATGTCACTAGGCACGAGATTTCAGTACATGGGCAGACCTGCATGGACTTTTTTTTTTTTTTTAATTAAATAGAGACGGATCTCACTGTGTTTCCTGGGCTGGTGTCAAACTCCTGAGCTCAAGGGATCTTCCTGCCTCGGCCTCCTGGAGTGCTGGGATTATCGACCTGAGCCATTGCCTGGCCCCTTTTCTTGTTTTTTAAATGCTCATCAGCTGACTTCTAAAACTTGCATGTACTGAATACCTGACAGCCACTGTCGGATGTCCTTGAAGGCAGAGTAGTGGATCAGGCTTATCCAGCTTGCAGCATGTCCATGTTCTCTTTGCTTGCAGTAAAGGTGCTGACAAGCAGATATGATCTTGGACAAGTGTCTGGTCTTGCTTAGCTTAGTTGTTGGTGTAACCATTTTACTGGGAAAGTCAAAAATTAAATCACTTGTAATGAGTCCTTGAGAAGTTGTCACTAATTAATAACAGCAGTAACCCTCTTCCCCCAAAAATATGCCAAATAAAGCTTTTTTTGTTTCATTTTATTTATTTTTTGAAACAGGGTCTCTGTTGTCAAGGCTGGAGTGCAGTGGCGTGATCACAGCTCACTGCAGCCTCAACTTCCCAGGCTCAGGTGATCGTCCCACCTCAGCTTCTGAAGTACCTGGGAGCACAGTTACACTGCACCGTGCTCAGTTAATTTTTAACATTTATTTTTTGTAGTGAGGGACTCTCAGTATATTGCCCAGGCTGGTCTCGAACTCCTGGGCTCAAGTGATCCCCCCCAACCTCGACCTCCCAGAGTGCTGGAATTCTATGCCTAGGTCAAAATAAAGCATTTTTTAAAAAGTCTTTGAACTAAAAGTTATCAGGTAATTTGGTAGAATTACATTGTCACACATTCTTATATTTAGACTGTTTTTGGTTGTGATTATTTTCTTGGTTGATGACTTAATTCCTTAAAGGTACTGATGGTCATGGTCTATTCTAATTCTTCAGAGAGAAAATAGAAGATTTATTACAAAGTGAAGAAAACAAGAACTTGGATTTAGAGCCATGTACCGGGTTAGTTGTCCTGAACATTTCTGCGTGTTCTTTTTTCAGAAAGGTAGATGATTTATGGCATTTGATGCATCTAGTCTTTTCAAAACACCTTTATAAAGGGTCTTATTATTATTGGTATGTTCTCAAGAATTAAGCACTAACTTTAGCATTACACAGTGGGGATGACTGTGTATACTGAGACACTGAATGAATGCTTTGTCCTATACCTGGAGCGGAGAAAACTGTTGTGCAACCTTGACTTTCAGTTATGCCCAAGAGTGGCATAATTACTTTGGCCTTGAGGAGTGCTTAGTACATGAAGGCTTCAGAAGAAAGAATTCACTTTCAGGCTACTTCTTCCCTTTTAATTTCTCTCTGCATTTAAAAAACATTAGCATTTCAAAGAGTTAGTAACGTGATTGTCTTTTTCCTTTTACTTTGTGAGGAGCTTCACAAAAGTATTTTAATGTGTCTGTCTACTTTAAACTCTCTTTATGCAGCCGCAGGAAGCGATATTTTGATTAGACAAGAACTTCTACCTCTTCAATAAAAGCAGTATAATATTAAAGAAAATTTTAGAAGACAAGTGATGAGGAATTCCCCCCACGTCAAATAACCTGCCTATTTTTGTTTGCAAATTACCTGTCAGTTCTAGTGAAGTCTCTTTTTAAAATGAAATCCTTCTCAACAAATGCTTGATCAGTTTGGATTTACTTCTAATGAACCAAAATCAATACCTTTTTTTTTTGTTTTTATAGGTTCCAAAGAAAACTAATTTATCAGACTTTGAGTTGGAAGTAAGTATTTATATTGTATGCAGGAGCTCTTTGGGGGACCCAGGATTTAAAGACTAAATATAATTTCTTAGCTCTCATTTCCTTTTTGAAATTCTGTGGTTCTCAGTGATTTGACCCCACCAAGTTCCCCTGCTTTCTTAAGTTGAATACTCACTTAATTTTCTTTTGTTACTGTTTTTTAACAGATGCTTTAAGGCTTCTTAAAATAATTATCACTTTGGTGCATCCATTAAGCTATGGATTGGTAGTGTTTTTGTCCTTTGGGGGTATACAATGAATATTTGGTTTTCAGACCTAGGAAATACTCAGATGAATGCTTTTGGTAAAGCAAGAGTTCTTAACTTAGGGTGAGACTATGGATGGGTTTCAGGAGGTCTGTGAATCCCCTGAAATAACATCCAGACGTTTGTGTGTGTATTTTTCCAAGGATGTTTCCCTTGGTTTCCTTGTGTTTGCAGGTGGGTCTTCAATTCAGAAATTGAACATTGACATAGACAGGTGGACATTTCCATTTGACTTTGGGGACCTTGTTCTTCCATTGAAATCTACTGGTGACATGTATACTGGGAATATACTTTGAACACAATAGGAAAGGGCTGTTTAGTTTGCCGACATTCCTTTCCTGTCATGTCATCCTTGCAGCCTACTCCACCTGCATTCCACATCCTTTTCGTTGGCTGATGCAAACTGTTAATACCATGCAAAACTACAGCAGATTTGACCATCTAAAACCTCCTCTTTATATGCCCCGTGCAATCTAAAAAGACTTTCAGGCCGGGTGTGGTGGCTCACTCCTATAATCCTAGCATTTTGGGAGGCCGAGGTGGGCAGATCACCTGAAGTCAGGAGTTCAAGACCAGCCTGGCCAACATGGTGAAACCCCATCTCTACTAAAAATACAAAATTTAGCCGGGCATGGTGGCACATGCCTGTAATCCCAGCTACTTGGGAGGCAAAGGCAGGAGAATCACTTGAACCTGGGAGGCAGAGGTTGCAGTGAGCCAAGATTGCAGCTCGGTTCTCCAGCCTAGATGGCAGAGTGAGACTCCATCTCAAAAAATAAATAAATAAATAAAATAAGACTTTCACAATTTCAGTTAGGAAACATTTTTATATTTGGAAGAAAGATTTGACTCTGATAATGAGTTGACTGTATTTTGAGATGTAGAACATTTTAGAAAATGCCTTAAGTCCTGACTGGGCGCAGTGGCTCACCCCTGTAATCCCAACACTTTGGGAGGCCAGGGCGGGCGTATCACAAAGTCAAGAGATTGAGACCATCCTGACTAACACGGTGAAACCCTGTCTCTACTGAAAACACAAAAGATTAGCGGGGCGTGGTGGTGCGCTCCTGTAGTCCCAGCTACTCTGGAGGCTGAGGCAGAAGAATGGTGTGAACCCAGGAGGCGGAGCTTGCAGTGAGCCGAGATTTCGCCACTGCACTCCAGCCTGGGTGACAGAGCAAGACTCTATCTCAAAAAAAAAAGAAAGAAAGAAAATACCTAAGTCCTAAAAAAATTAATTTGAAAGTCAAATCCATGTTTATGTGTTTACGAGCAAGGGTAAGGAAACATTTAGCAGCTGAAACGTTATAAAATAAATGTGCTGTGAAGTCTTCATTGTAGTGATAATTATTTCATAGTTAATAAAACTTACGTTACTTAATTTATAGCTGGATGGTTGCTTATAAAATATTTTGGGATTTAGCTGTCATTGACTCATCTACTGATACCATGTTTTTCTTTTCTTTAGGTATCCGAAAGGCATTCATGTGGAGACTTTAGAAACTGAAAAGGTAACCCCAAGAATTATCTAGCGCTAACATTAAACACATTCATTGTTACGCTGATACGGGTTTCGTTTTTTTTTTTTTCTCGGGATCTTGCTCTGATTGCCCAGGCTGGAGTGCAGTGGGGTGATCACAGCTCACTGCAGCCTTGACTTCCTGGGTTCAGGTGATTCTCCTACGTCAGCCTCCCAGGCTGGGACTTAAGTCAGGCTCGTGCCACCATGCCTGGCTAATTTTTTATATTTTTAGTAGAGACAGCGTTTCGCCCTGTTGTCCAGGCTGGTCTTGAACTCCTGGGCTCAAACATTTTGCCCGCCTCGGCCTCACAGAGTGAGCCACAGCAGTGACCTGAGCCACTGCCCCCATTCCCTAGTGTGCTGAAAGTCAGAATTTGTACCTTGTCTATGCTTGCTATGAGCTGGGTAACCTAGGGTAAGTCATTTGACCTCTTTAAGCCTCATTTTCCTCTTCTGTACATTGGGGCTGAGCATGATAACAGTGAGCTATACTTTCTCATAGCCTTTTTATGGTGATACTGTGGGTAAGTGGAAGTGATGCTTTGTAAACTTGAAAGTATACAAATGTTAGTTTGTATTCTTAGTATGGCAGAAAGCTATAATGGTACATGTGAAGAAATGGCTTCATGTTGCATGGGCAGATAAAACTAAATTTTAGAATCCTGGTCGTAAGCATAGCTATTGTCTTGGGTACGCAGGGTACACTGATAGAATTGTGGTGGATAGTGGGTGGCTAGTGGTGGGTTCCTTCTGCAGTGTTTGAATTTTGTAATTGTTGTTGCTCTTAAGTCAGGTATAAAATTAGAGATTAAATAAAGTAGAAAAATAATCTTGGTAGATGATTTATCTTTAGTGGACACAAAATATATACGAGAAAGAAAGCACTAGTTATCTGACACGTTGGCAGAAAATCCAGGGTTTTTTCTTACATTAATACAACATATATGTGTAAGTTTTGTTAATGTTAATACAACATATGCATTTTACTTTAAAACTCTTCAGAAATCGATGTTCAAATGCAACATAACTTTTTTAGTATTTGTCATAGGAAATGTCTTATTCTCACAGTCTGTTGATATTTTTAACTGATGTCTGTTGGGTTGAATTAGTAAACTGTAGGAAAATGTCATGGAAACACAGAGACAAAATTTGGTTTGTAATGCATCAGCTCAACTTATGTTGGCATTTCAAAGTGTTTTCTGTTATATTTGGCTCATGAAAGACTGCAGTGACTGGGCATGGTGGCTCAGGCCTGTAATCCCAGCACTTTGGGAGGCTGAGATGAGCAGGTCATTTGAGCCCAGGAGTTTGAGACCAGCCTGGACTCATGGTGAAACTCTGTCTCTACTAAAAATATAAAAAGAAATTAGCCAGGCATAGTGGTACATTCCTGTAGTCCCAGCTCCTCAGAAGGCTGAGGTAGGAGGATCACCTGAGTCCAGGAATTTGAGGCTACAGTGAGCTGTGATCATGCTGCTGCACTCCAGCCTGAGCGATGGAAGTGATAACCTGTCACATACAAAAAGAAGTGTGTAGTTACAAAAATTATAACTTCTGGCTGGGCATGGTGGCTCATGCCTGTAATCTCTGCACTTTGGGAGGCCAAGGTGGGCAGATCACTTGAGGTCAGGAGTTTGAGACCAGCCTGGGCAACATGGCGAAGCCTTGTCTCTACTAAAAATACAAAAATTAGCGGGGCATATTGGTGCGCACCTGTAATCTTGGTACTCTGGAGGCTGAGGCAAGAGAATTGCTTGAACTTGGGAGGTAGAGGCTGCAGTGAGCTGAGGTTTTGCCACTGCACTCCAGCCTGGGTGATAAAATGAGACTGTCTCAAAAAAAAAAAAAAAAAATTCTAATGGCAGCAGAAATCTGAATTTTTTGGATTAAGTTGCCTCTAGAAAATTGTGTATCTGTGGCCGGGTGCATGACTCACACCTGTAATCCCAGGACTTTGGGAGGCTAAGGCGGGTGGATCACCTGAGGTCGAGAGTTTGAGACCAGCCTGACCACCATGGAGAAACTCTGTCTGTACTAAAAATACAAAAATTAGCTGGGTGTGGTGGCACATACCTGTAATCCCAGCTACTCGGGAGGCTGAGGTAGGAGAATCGCTTGAACCCAGGAGGTGGAGGTTGCAGTGAGCTGAGATCGTGCCATTGCACTCCAGCCTGAGCAACAAGAGCAAAACTGTCGCCAAAAAAAAAAAAAAAAAAGGAAAAGAAAATTATGTATCTGCTTTATGTCTTTTAGAAAGAGCGATACATAGTTATCAGCAAAGTAGATGAAGAAGAACGCAAAAGAAGAGAGCAGCAGAAACATGCCAAAGAACAGGTAATTGGGCTATGTTAGTTCTTGGGGGGTGAGAAATGGCAACATAAATATTGATTTATTCCTGTCTAGTTCAGATCATATGTTGGATTCAATTTAATGAATAATTTTCTTTTATAGAACAATTGAATTGGCAGGAAAACCTGGACTAGAATAAGGGGAAGTTAGGTTTAAGCATGAGACATAGCCAGCAAAGTGAGTCTGACGTCACTGTTGACCAGTGTCTACTTAAACCAGTCCTGAAGAAAGTATTCTTGATTCTCATTTAGCTTGTGTGTCACTGCCCTTTAATACTGCCACGTCTAACTTCATGTATAGTTACTAGTTTTCCTTAAACCAAGTTCAGAGCACATGATCTGACAGATGAGGATGACATGCTTAGGTTGTGCCATTGGAACATCATCCTGCTTGCTATGTGAAGAATGGTTTTGAGTGAGTAAGACTGGAGGCAGGAGACCAGTTAAGCTGTGGAGTAACCTAGCTAGGAGATGTTGGTGACCTGGCGTAGGATAGTAAGTAGCAGTGTAGATGGGATCTGGAGATATTTGGAAGGTAGAATCCATGGAATTTATGACTGGATGTGGGTGGTGGAGGAGGAAGGGGGAAGGAGGAAAATGCTTATGCCAGACATTTGCACAATGGGGTAGATTGTGTTCCGTTCACTTGGAGGAGTTGGCTGGAGTGACATTGGTCGGGGGAAAGGTGGAGGAGAGAGGAGTAGGTTTGCATGTGGATGAATGTCATGCTCATACGTACATTAGGCGGGGTCACTCCTGATTGACTCAACCAGTAAAGATACAACGACCCACTTTGGGAGACAGCATATTACCTGTACAGAGACAGATGAGCAAAAGGTGCTGCCTGTGGTCCCTGTCCCCCATACTAAAAAGGAAAACGCAGAAACAAAAGGTGCCATTTAGAAGCCAGGTACGGTGGCTCATGCCTATAATCTCAGCACTACTTTGGGAGGCTGAGGCGGGAGGATCACTTTGAGCTCAGTAGTTCGAGACCAGTCTGACCAACATAGTGAAACCCCATCTCTACAAAAATACAAAAATCATCCAGGTGTGGTGATATGCACCTGTGGTCCTAGCTACTTGGGAGGCTGATGCTGGAGAATTGCTTGAACCCAGGAGGTGGAGGTTGCAGTTGCAGTGAGTTAAGTTTATGCTGCTGTACTCCAGCTTGGGTGACAGAGTGAGACCTTGTCTTAAAAAAAAAAGAAAAGGTGCGAGATGATTGCAGTGTGTGTTGTGTGATGTGACTTCACTGAGGAACCAGTTCTAGGCCACAGCTCAGGGCTTTGGTATTCTGCAGCTCTCTTCTGAGAAGACGAGGCAGAGAGCCTCACACGTCCTCAGAATCCAGGGGGCAATGAGGAACTGTTTCATGACAGCCTCCCAGGAGTGACAGGCAAGGGGGTGGGAGCTGGCCTCATAGCTGCTCCTTAGAAGCCTGTGCCTCCCACTCTTCCCTCCTGATGTGTTCTGCCAAGATGCAGATGAGTCTGTAGCCAAGACGCAGATTAGCCTTTACCTGCATGACCTGTTTTGATACATGCGAGGCCACCAGGGCACCATGGCGTCCCCTAGAGTGGAAAAAGACGTTCCCCCAGAGTGGAAAAAGATGTTCCATTCTGGTTTTGACCTGATGAGATTTTGGGTGTTTTCAGAACATGCAAGGGTGGATATCCTCTCAGCAGGTTTGTCAGTGTTGAGCACAGAAGAGAGGTGAGGGCTAGGCATGATTGTCATTGGCAGAAAGACTGGGACTGGATCAGAGCAACTGCGGAGTACATGAAGAATGAAAAGAGGATCTGGGACTGAATCCTGAGGATGAACAGCATTTAAATGATAGGCAGAAGTTGACAAAATGTACCAGGAGATTATTGTGGTACACAGCCAAGGGAAGCAGTGTCAGCTCCCATGTAGGGGTTAGGATTGAGACATGGCTGGATTCAGCCCTGGCAGTAGTTTTTTAAACTATAATTAAAACAGTTTTTCCTTATCTCTACTAAAAGAATAAAAAAATTAGCCGGGCGCGGGGGCATGCACCTGCATTCCCAGCTACTCAGGAGGCTGAGGCAGGAGAATTGCTTGAACCTGGGAGGCGGAGGTTGCTGTGAGCCGAGATCATGCGACTGCACTCCAGCCTGGGCGACAAAGTGAGACTCTGTCTCAAAAACAAAAAACAGAACCAAAAAAGCAATTTTTGTTTGTTTGTTTGAAACGGAGTCTCGCTTGCAGTGACATGATCTTGGCTCACTGCAACCTCCGTCTCCTCAGTTCAAGCGATTCTCCTGCCTCAGCTTCCAGAGTAGCTGGGATTATAAGTGCCCGCCACCGCTCCTGGCTTTTGTATTTTTAGTAGAGATGGGGTTTCGCCATGTTGGCCAGGCAGGTCTTTAACTCTTGACCTCAGGTGGTCTGCTTTCCTCAGCCTCCCAAATTGCTGGGATTACAGGTGTGAGCCACCATACCTGGCCCAAAAAAACCAATTTTTAATTGTGGTAAGATACACATAACAAAATGTATTATGTTAACTCTTAAATGTACAGTTCACTGACATCAAGTACTTTAACATGGCTGTGCAATCATCACCACCATCTATCTCCAGAATTCTCTTTATCTTGCAAAACCGAAACTCTGTACTAATCAAGCAACTCATCATCTCCCACCCCAGACACCCGCCCCCTCGGCAACCACTATTCTACTTTTTGTCATATGAATTTGATCACTCTGAGGACCTCATGTAAGTACAGTATTTGTCCTCCTGTGACTGGCTTATTTCTCTTAGCATAGCATCCTCAAGGTTCCCCATGTTATAGCATGTGTCAGAATTTCCTTCTTTTTTAAGGCTGAATAATATTCCATTGTATGGCTAGACTACATTTTGTTTATCCATTTGTTTATGGACACTTGGGTTGCTTTTGACTATTGTGAATAATGCTTTTGTGAACTCAGGTGTGCAAATACCTATTTGAGTCCCTGCTTTCAATTCTTTGGGGTATATACCCAGAATGGAATTGCTGGGTGATATGGGAATTCTTTTTGGGATAAACCTCCATACTGTTTTCCTTAGCTGCTGCACTGTTTAGCATTTTCATCAACAGCACACAGGTTCCAGTTTCTCTACATCCTTGCAAATACTTGTTAGTCTTGGGGTTAGTTTTTTGTTGTTGGTTTTTTTTTTTTTGTTTTTTTGGGTTTTTTTTTTTGAGATGGAATTTTGCTCTTGTTGCCCAGGCTGGAGTGCAATAGCACGATCTTAGCTTACTGCATGCAACCTCCGTCTCCCGGGTTCAAGCGATTCTCCTGCCTCAGCCTGTGGCATAGCTGGGATTACAGGCATGCACGACCACGTCTGGCTTATTTTTTATTTTTAGTAGAGATGGGGTTTCACCATCTTGGTCAGGCTGGTCTCGAACTCCAGACCCCAAGTGATCCATCTGCCTCTGCCTCCCAAAGTGCTGTGAGCCACCGCGTCTGGCCAGTGTTGGGGTTTGTTTTAAGGAGGTGAGCAATTTCAGTGAGCATGAAGCCAGAGGACTGGGAACACCTGGGAATTAAACTGGAGAAGTCCTTCAAGTTAGCTTTGATGAGATAAGTAGAAGGGGCGGTAGTCTGAGAAAGCTTAGAGGAGGGGAGCGTTTTCAAGATAGGAGAGACACTGAGCCAGTTTCAACACTGCTGGAAAGAATATAGAAGAGAAGAAGGTGGGTGGGAGAATTTTGTAAAAATGTATTTTTCAAGGAAAAAAATCAGGAATTACGAAAATGCTTGATTTGATCAGTTAACTGCCAGATGGGTTTCCTCAGAATTGAATGTGTTACTGAGTTTAGCCTGCAGGTGGCGACTTTTTAAGTTAGTGTTTTTAAGATACCTTGAAAGACTTGAAAATGTTAAAGAATTCAGTGAAGTGATGGGTAAATCCTAAGCATTGTTATTTTAGTAACTAATGAATAATTTTCCATTTGTTCATTCTACTTTCTAAAATAGAGGAAAAGTATGTGCGTAGATCATTTTAGATGCAGATGTTTGGAAAGATAGGCACAAAGCACAGGAAACTAAAGCTATCTAACTTGATACAAAATTGCAGTGTCTTTTTTTCGGGTAGGTTTTTAATTCATTCACATAAGGAATATTTATACATCAGTAATACTTGTATATATTTTTTTAATTAGGAGGAGCTGAATGATGCTGTGGGGTTTTCTAGAGTCATTCATGCCATTGCTAATTCGGTAAGTGAGCCAGACTTTTTAGCAAGATTGCAGAACATACTATTTCAGGTGAAGTATCTAATTATCGTTGCAGATTAATCATTTCATCTCATTTAGAATGTTTATCTGGTATGAAGGAAGAAGTTAGAACTTCATCAAGATAGACTATTGTTATAATGCACTTGGTGACACATTATTGCTAAATTATATTCAAATCAATTTTCAGAGAGCCTTGCTTGAAAAATGCATAAGAGGGTTACACTATGTTGTCCTTATATGACTACATGGTAACCAAGTTATTCTCAAAACCAGTAAGAAGTCGAATAAGAAAGTAAGGAATAAGGGGAGAAACAATAGATATTTGACTGAAGGTGTTTTGTTCCCTAAGTAGAAGAATCTAGAGGGTAAAAATAATGATGTCTTTGTTTATGCTGCATAAATGTAATTGAATCTTATTCTTAATAATATTTGATACGTTTTAAAAAGATATTGGCCATTTGTGTAAATGTTCTAGGGGACTCTATGATAGATATGATGGGTGTTTTTCCTTGCTTTGTGAGGCCTTTCTGAAAACAGGTGGCCGGGCATAGTGGCTCATGTCTGTAATCCCAGCACTTTGGGAGGCCGATGCGGGTGGATTGCTTGAGCTCAGGAGTTTGAGACCAGCCTGGGAAACGTGAGGAAACCCCATCTCTACTAAAAATACAAAAATTAGCCAGGTGTGGTGGTACATGCCTGTGGTTCTAGCTACTTGGGAGGCTGAGGTGGGAGGATCACTGGAGCTCGGGAAGTCAAGGCTGCAGTCAGCTGTAATCATGCCATTGCACCCCAGCCTAGGTGACAGACTAAGATCCTGTCTCAAAAAAAAAAAAAAAAGAGAAAACAGGCATCCACATCTTGTGCAGGTAAACTGGGTCATGCTGCTGGTTGTTCTAGACAGACAACTTGCTTGGATGCTGAATTGCCTGTAGTCTAGGACATTCTCTTCTTTGAGCACAGCCCTTGGAGAAGGAATCATCTTGTACCTTAGATGCTGAACTTTGCATCAGGGAAGCTTTAAGGCCATGGAAACCCTCTCAAAGTTTCATGCTGTCTCACTGCTGGCTGCAGGCTTGTAAACACAGGGGCACTGTAGGGGAGGCCCCCCACTGTCTTCATTCCGGAATAAACAGAGGTTTACAGAGCCTTGTAAAAGAAGAGGGTTGGCTCATGAGGACCTCTCTCGCTCAAGTAAGTGGGGCGATTAAAGTCTAATAGAAAGTTGGATAGATCCAGATAGAAACAAAGCTGTGAGCCTGTTCAGCAGTGGCTGAGATTATAGGTATCCAGAAAAGCAGAATTGAGTTTCTGGTTCCATTTGCTCATGTTGTGCACTCCTTGCTAGCAGACTTCAGATAAGTGATGGTTTTGATTGAGGCGGGCCCTAAAATTCAGAGATACAGAACATCAGTTGGTTTTGAGCTCTTCTGTAGCCATCATGATAATTTAGTCAGCTTTTCCGAGATTGGACATTTGTTTGCCTTACACACATTCAGATACCTTAGCTTGCTGTACCTGTTTTCTTTTCTCTGACATCATCTTTCTTCTACAGAATATTCATAACATGTTGCTGACCTTTGGTAGTCAACATCCCAAAGCATACTACAAAAAAGCCCTGTTTATTAGCAATCTGGACATTTAAAATTTTTGAGTCTTCAATGAAAGTTGACTAAAATAAGATGCATAAATCCCATACCTTAAATATGTATATTTTTTGAGCTGGAGCCTCACTCTGTTACCCTGCTGGAGTGCAGTGGCGCGATCCTGGCTCACCACAACCTCTGCCTACCAGGTTCAAGCAATTCTCCTGCCTCAGCCTCCCAAGTAGCTGGGATGACGGGTGCCTGCTACCACGCCTGGCTAATTTCTGGTCTTTCACCATGTTGGCCAGGTTGGTCTTGAGCTCCTGACCTCAAGTGATCTGCCTGCCTCAGCCTCCCAAGGTACTGGGTTTACAGGCGTGAGCCACTGTGCCCGGCCCTATGACTTGGATACTTTTGAATGATATTGATTGCTGTTTTGTCAGAAGTCCCCCAGTTGGAATTTGTCTCACATTTTCTAATGACTGATCTGAGGATATATGGTTTGGCAAGAATACCACAGAAATGATGGTTCATGATGTTGTTGTTTTTTTTTTTTTTTTTTTTTTTTTTTTGAGGCGGAGTCTTCACTCTGTCCCCCAGGCTGGAGTGCAGTGGCACCATCTCGGCTCACTGCAAGCTCCGCCTCCCGGGTTCGCGCCATTCTCCTGCCTCAGCCTCCCGAGTAGCTGGGACTACAGGCGCCCACCACCGCGCCCGGCTAATTTTTTTTTTGTATTTTAGTAGAGACGGGGTTTCACCTTGTTAGCCAGGATGGTCTCGATCTCCTGACCTCGTGATCCGCCCGCCTCGGCCTCCCAATGTTTTTTTTTTTTTTTTGAGAGGGAGTGTTGCTTTGTCGCCCAGGCTGGAGTGCAGTGACGCGATCTTGGTGTACTGCAAGCTCCGCCTCCTGGGTTCACGCCATTCTTCTTTCTCAGCCTCCTGAGTAGCTGGGACTACGGGCGCCCACCACCACACCTGGCTAATTTTTTGGTATTTTTAGTAGAGACGGGGTTTCACCATGTTAGCCAGGATGGTCTCGGTCTTCTGACCTTGTGATCCACCTGCCTCGGCCTCACAAAGTGCTGGGATTACAGGCGTGAGCCACCGCGCCCTGCCCATGATGTTGATCTTGATCGCTTGGTTAAGGTGGTGTCGGCTGGATTTGTGTTCTGTGAAATTAACTTTATAGTTAATAAATTAACTATATCATTAAATTATAGTTAAATTAACTATATAGTTTAATTGACTTTATAGTTTATAAATATCTTAGGGGAGATACCTTGAGACCATGAAAATCCTGTTTTCCCCCAAACTTTGCCTACTAATATTATCGTCTATCAGCATATCTTTCCTGCAGTAGTTATTACTGTGGTATTCTGATGGCAAGTTTCTATTTCCTTTGTCCTTTCTACATTTGTTCTTGGAATTCTTCTATAAAGAAAAAAATGGGCTGGGCATGGTGGCTCAAACCTGTAATCCCAGTACTTTGGGAGGCTGAAGCGGGCGGATCACTGGAGGTCAGGAGTTCGACACCAGCCTAACCAACGTGGTGAAATCCCATCTCTACTAAAAATACAAAAATTAACTGAGCTTGGTGGCACACACCTGTAATCCCAGCTACTTGGGAGGCTGAGGCAGGAGAATCGCTTGAACCTGGGAGGCGGAGGTTGCAGTAACCTGAGATTCCATTGCACTCCAGCCTGGCGACAAAGTTGAGACCCTGTCTCCAAAAAAAATGGGGGGAAAAGAAAAAATGTCTTTTTGCCCTGTTTATTTATGTACTTACTTAATTTTGAGACACAGTCTTTCTCTGTTCCCCAAGCTGGGAGTACACTGGGAGTACACTGGCTCACTGCAGCCTCCACCTCCCGGGCTCAAGTGATCCTCCCTCCTTGGCCCCCCGACTAGCTGGGACTAAAGGCATGCGCTACCACATGCGGCTAATTTTTTATATATATTTTTTGTGGAGAGGAGGTCTTCCCATGTTGTCCAGACTGGTCTTGAACTCTTAGGCTCAAGCAGTCTGCCCCACCTCACCCTCCCAAAGTGTTTGGGTTATAGGCATGAGCCACCACACCCAGCCCTTTCCCGTTTATTTAATTGTTTTTATGTATATGAGTATGAGCTCAGGGATTTTTTTTATTCTACAGATTATTATCTAGTGTTTTTACTGTTTACTTTGTTGCTTAAATTGTACCACCTTTGACCATTGGAGCTTCTTTGACTTGGCTCCTGTGTCCTTTGAACAAGCACCCTGTCCTTTTCTGAGCATTTCTTTGCTTTCTGGTATTCTTGTAGTTTCTCTGGCTCAGTTGTGGAATGAATGACTTCTCCATGGAGCTGTGGTCCCTTTTAATGGGGAATGAAATTTAGAAACCAAGATCTGGCCCTAGGTTACTGCTGTGATATTATTGCTTCTAAGCCCTCTCACTGGACAGAGCTAAGAAGCATATGTATGTAGACCTAGGCATGTACACACACAGCTATATTTCTGTCTCTCTCTGTGTATGTATGTGTGTGTGTAGCTATATAAATGTGTATGTAGCTGGGCATGGTGGCTCAACCCTGTAATCCCACACTTAGGGAGGTCAAGGCAGGAGGACTGCTTGAGGCCAGTAGTTCAAGACCAGCCTGGGCAACATGGGAGACCCCGTCTCTACAAAAAATGTAAAAATTGACTGGGTGTGTGTCTGACGCCTGTAATCCCAGCACTTTGAGAGGCCAAGGCGGGCAGATCACGTGAGGTCAGGAGTTTGAGACCAGCCTGGCCAACATGGTGAAACCCCGTCTGTACTAAAAATACAAAAATTAGCCGGTGTGGTGGTGCCACCTGTAGTATCAGCTACTCAGGAGGCTGAGGCAGGAGAATCTCTTGAACCTGGAAGGTGGAGGTTGTAGTGAGCTGAGATTGTGCCACCGCACTCCAACCTGGGCAACAGAGCAAGACTGCATTTCAAAAAAAAAAAAAAAAATTAAAAAATTAGCCAAGAGTGGTGGCACATGCCTGTGGTTCCAGCTATAGGGGAGGCTGAGGTGGGAGGATTGCTTGAGCATGGGAGTTTGAGGCTGCAGTGAGCCATGATGGTGCCATTGCACTACATCCTGGGCAACAGTGAGACCCTATCTCTAAATAAATGTGTGTGTGTGTGCGCGTGCACATGGGTGTATCCACGCCTTTATACGGATACCTCAGATTCCAGTACAATACCACATGACTTATTTTTAGCTTCCTCTCTTTTCTTATTTGTGCCTTCTTTCTCAACAGTGAGAAATCCAGTTCCTTTTACTTCCCTTATGTTTACTTGTTTAAACCTGGTATACACATAAAATAGCTTCAGAGCTACTAACCCATACCTCACGAGAAGTACATTTATTCATGAGATTATAACACTTATGATTTATGTGCAATTCCTTTTGTTTTTAGCTTTATATTATCTAGTCAAGATGCTCTTTTCCAAGTTAGTTTGTTTCTTCTTAACCTTCAGTGTGATTATGGTAGTCGTTTATAATACAGTTTGGTTCATTTCTTAGTGTTTGCATTCCATTTGGGGTTGCCTACACATCTTTTCTGTGGTTTCAATTAGTGCTCATTATTTTAGCTTAGCATAGGTATTCAGAATGTACAACAATACTGAGCCAAAAGGACAGCTTCTCTGTTAGATTTGGGAGATTTTGTGTAGGATTATTTCAGATAATGTGTAGTCCCATGAGTCAAGCAGTGTTACACTGAAGGTCCTTTGGGACATAGTAAAAAGCTCCATCGTGGTAACCTGATTTTTTTTTTTTTTTTTTTTTGAGATGGAGTCTGGCTCTGTCACCCAGGCTGGAGTGCAGTGGTACGATCTCAGCTCACTGCAACCTCTGCCTTCTGGGTTCAAGCCATTCTCTTGCCTCAGCCTCCCGAGTAGCTGGGATTACAGGCATCTGCCACCACACCCAGGTAATTTTTTTTGTTTTTACTAGAGACAGGGTTTCGCCATGTTGGGCAGGCTGTTCCCGAACTCCTGACCTCAGGTGATCTGCCTGCCTTGGCCTCCCAAAGTGCTGGGATTACAGGCGTGAGCCACCACGCCTGGCCCCTGATGTTTTATGTTAAAAATGGTGTCAACTGGCTGGCTAAATCTAAGTTGATGTTGCATTTTCGAAGTTTAAGTTTTGTCAAAGTGGACTAATTTGTTGCACATATAGCATAAGACAGACACACTGTCCATTGCACGAAAAGGGCTGCCAGCACATATATTGTATTTCAGTTGGCTGAAAGGCAGTGACTTTTAATGGATACGTATTTAAGAACATACCCCATGAATTTTGACATAATGATATAGGAAATGCAATTCTGTTTAATATAGTTAGAAATTAGTTTTTTTTACCTTTTAGCATTGGTATGAATGTATCTTTTAAAATAAATGGGTTGTTTTAAAGGATGCAGCCCTAAAATTTGTGTTTAGTTTTGTTCCCAAATTATTTGACAGTTTAAGGGAGTCAATGCTTTCAGATTTTACTGTTTTTTTTTTTAAAAAGAGTCTCATTCTGTCACCTAGGCTGGAGTGCAGTGGCACAATCTTGGCTCACTGCAGCTCTGCCTCCTGGGTTCCAGCGATTCTCCTGCCTCAGCCTCCTGGGTAGCTGGGATTACAGGCATGCACCACCACACCTGGCTAATTTTTCTATTTTTAGTAGAGATGGGATTTCGCCGTGTTGGCCGGGCTGGTCTTGAACTGCTGACCTGAGGTGATCCACCCACCTTGACCTCCGAAAGTGCTGGGATAACAATCGTGAGCCACCATGCCCAGCCCAGATTTTACTTTTAAAAAAACTTTTCAATCAAAATTTTACTACTTCTGATGCATGAGGGTGGCATAATTAATAAAAATTCAAGAAAAAGATCAGTGACATCAAAGTCATTTGGAGCTTTCACTTTGCCTTCTGGAGTTAACATTCCAAAATGGAGGAGGAATGAAGCCAGCTCAAATTTGCTTATTTGTACTTTTTTTTTGTTTTTGTTTTCTTTTTTTTTAGTGTGGAAAGCAAGTTTAGAGCAAAGTCCTCTTGGAATCTGAACTATACATCCTCAAACCCCAGTATAATTTTGAATGTACAAGTCTTTTTTCTAACCTTGACTTTCTTTAGGGAAAACTTGTTATTGGACACAATATGCTCTTGGACGTCATGCACACAGTTCATCAGTTCTACTGCCCTCTGCCTGCGGTAAGTGACCTGTTGGTCTGTGTTAAATATTAGCAGGATGCTTTTTATCCGAAAAAATATTATGATGCTTTTAACTGAGAAACTGTCCTCTACTTGGGTGCCATTTCCTTGTATGCAGCATGTTCCCAGACAGAATCTTTTTTTTTTTTTTTTTTTTTTTGAGACGGAGTCTTGCTCTGTCACCCAGGCTGGAGTGCAGTGGCCGGATCTCGGCTCACTGCAAGCTCCGCCTCCCGGGTTCACGCCATTCTCCTGCCTCAGCCTCCCGAGTAGCTGGGACTACAGGCACCCGCCACCTCGCCCGGCTAGTTTTTTGTAATTTTTAGTAGAGATGGGGTTTCACCGTGTTAGCCAGGATGGTCTCGATCTCCTGACCTCGTGATCCGCCCGTCTCGGCCTCCCAAAGTGCTGGGATTACAGGCTTGAGCCACCGCGCCCGGCCCCCAGACAGAATCTTATGTGCTCAGTTGCACTTTTTTTTTCCTTGAGACGTACTTTTGCTCTGTTGCCTAGGCTGGAGTGCAGTGGCGCAGTCTTGGCTCACTGCAACCTCCGCCTCTCGAGTTCAAGCAATTCTCCTTCCTCAGCCTCCTGAATAGCTGGGATTACAGGCACCTGTCACCATGTCCAGCGAATTTTTGTATTTTTAGTAGAGATGGGGTTTCACCATGTTGGCCAGGCTGGTCTCGAACTCCTGACCTCATGATCCGCCTGCCTTGGCCTCCCGTAGTGCTGGGATTACAGGCGTGAGCCACTGCGCCTGGCCACAAGCTTTTTTATTAAGGGATCTTCAGTCACTGCCATTGCCAGAGAAAGATTAAACATTTGGTTCATCGTCTTAATGCCAGTAGTTTGCTCATTTAGTGCTGGGCAGGGATTCCCAGGCCACAGGTGTGGGCTGCTAGTTTGGTCCTGCTAAAATTAGACATAGCATGGCCATTGAAGGTAAGTGGTGGCAGCTGAAGTGAGTCCAGTCCTACAGAATTCTTGATCGTCCCTGCTAGGCTGCTTCCCTTAGATTCTCTGCTGACCTCAGTAGTGCTTTTTTCAGTCTTAGAGCCAAGTTGCCTTGGTTGACCAAAGCACAAGCTGCTTTGGTTCCCCTACTGGCTCTCCCTCTTCTGCTCCATACGGTATGCGTGGCCTCACGTTACTTGTCCTCCGCCACTCTGTGCTCCACTCTCTCTTATTTCCTCTTCATCTTTTTTTGTCTTTTAGTGATCTCACTGACTTTACAGCTTCAGCTGTAGACACCAACATCTTTATCCCCAGCTGTGGTCTCTTTTCAGCTCCAGGTATACATTTCATGCTGGACTCCAGAAATCCCTACCTGGATAGCCCCCAGACTAAGTGTTGTATTGAATTGACGTGGCTCAAATGAGATATTTCACTTGTACTTCTTTTCTTTCTTATTGTCTCCAAACCACTTCTTTCTCCTCATCCCATTACCATAAGTGATTCCCAGTTACCAACCCTGTTTTTAGCATCAGTTTTGACTCTAGCTGTCCCCAGATCTGGTCACTTCCAACATCCTGACAATTTTATCTCCATGCCCTCTCTCACATCTGGTTTCTTTTCTTTTTTTCTTTTCTTTTCTTTTTTTTTTTTGAGATGGAGTCTCACTCTTTCACCAGACTGGAGTGCAGTGGCATGATCTCGGCTCATTGCAACGTCCATCTCCTGGGTTCAAGTGATTCTCCTGCCTCAGCCTTCCAAGTAGCTGGGACTACAGGCGGGTGCCACCACGCCCAGCTGTTTTTTTTGTATTTTTAGTAGTGACGGGGTTTCACCGTGTTGGCCATGATGATCTCAATCTCCTGACCTTGTGATCCACCCACCTTGGCCTCCCACAGTGCCGGGATTACAGGCGTGAGCCACTACGCCCAGCTGATTCTTTTTATTTTTGTTGCAAGCGTTCTCATTTCTCACCTTGGAATTTAGCAAATTCCAGGCAGTATTTCCTGTCCCCCTTCAACCTTCAGCCCATCCTTTAAAATAAAAGTTGGCAAATGTTTTCTATAAAGGACTACATAGTAAAATATTTTCAGCTTTCCAGGCTGTATAGTTTCTGTCACAATTCTCAGCTCTGCCATTGTAGCCCCCAAATGCCATATAATATGTAAACAAATGGGCGTAGCCATGTTGCAATAAAACTTTATTTAAAAAATAATTGGTGGGCTGTATTTGGCCTGTGGACCATAGTATGCCACTGGACTAATCTTTTTCTTTTTTTTTAAATAATTTTTTTCCCCCAGATCTTTTTTTTTTTTTTAGAGACAGTGTCTCAGTCTGTCGCTAGGCTGGAGTGCAGTGGTGCGATGTTGCTCACTGCAACCTCCACCTCCCAGGTTCAAGTGATTCTCCTGCCTCAGCCTCCTGAGTAGCTGGGACTACAGGCGTGCACCACCATACCCTGCTAATTTTTTTGTATTTTTAGTGGAGACAGGGTTTCACCATGTTGGCCAGGATGGTCTAGACCTCCTGGCCTCGCGATCCACCTGCCTTGGCCTCCCAAAGTGCTGGGATTACAGGCATGAGCCCCCGTGCACGGCCTTCCCCATATATTTTTAATAAAATAGAGACTAGGTCTTGCTCTGTTGCCCAGGCTGATCTCAAGGTGTTGGGCTCAAGTAGTCCTCCTGCCTCAGCCTCCTGAGTAGGTAGAACTACAGGCATGCACTACCATGCCCAGCTAAAAGATTAATTTTTGTTACTTCTGGATTGGAAGGCACCCGCTTGAGAGTTCAGTCTCACGTATACATCTGCAAACCTTCAGTTACTTCACATTTCTTAGGTCCCGTTGTTCTGTCAGCATTTTGATTACCCTCCTTTAAAAGAGGACAATACAGACCAGTCATGAGTGGGTCAGTTGCTCCCTTTGTATTTCTGAAAATTTAGGTTGTCTTCACTTTTTATGACAGCTCTATCACCTTCTAACACATTTTAGGACTCAAAGACTTCATAGTTGTGGGTCTCAAAACAAGTGTGACAGGTGTGGAATTGCATTTCTTTTTTTTTTTTTTTTTTGAGACTGAGTTTCACTCTGTGGCCCAGGCTGGAGTGCAGTGGCGTGATCTCTGCTCACTGCAACCTCCACTTCCTGGGTTTAAGTGACTCTCCTGCCTCAGCCTCCTAAGTAGCTGGGATTACAGATGCCTGCTACCATGCCAGGCTAATTTTTGTATGTTTAGTAGAGACAGGGTTTCGCCATGTTGGCTTGGGTGGTCTTGAACTCCTCATCTCAGGTGATCCACCCGCCTCCGCCTCCCAAAGTTCTGGGATTACAGGTGTGAGCCACCGCGCCTGGCCCGGATTGACATTTCTTAAGTCTAATGAGCTAATGTTTATTTTATGTCACCCACCACACTTCTGTTTTTTTTTTTCCTCTTTCCCACTTTTTTTTTTTTTGAGATGGAGTCTCACTTGGTCACCTAGGCTGGAGTGCAGTGGTGGGATCTCGGCCTCCTGGGTTCAAGTGATTCTCCTGACTCAGCCTCCCGAGTAGCTGGGATTACAGGCGCCCGCCACCATGCCTGGCTAATTTTTATGTTTCTAGTAGAGACAGGGTTTCACCATGGTGGCCAGGCTGGTCTTGAGCTCCTGACCTCAGGATCTACCTGCCTCTGCCTCCCAAAGTACTGGGATTACAGGTATGAGCCACCAGCAGCCCCTAGGCCCTGGATTTGCACATTTTACATTAGAGTCCTAATGAGCTAATGTTTATTTTATATCACCCCACTTCTGTTTTTTTTTCTTTTCTTTTTTCTTCTCTTTCGTACCTTTTTTTTTTTTTTTTTTTTTTTTTTGAGGCGGGTCTCGGCTCTGTCGCCCAGGCTCAGGTGCAGTGGCGGATCTCAGCTCACTGCAAGCTCTGCCTCGGGTTCACGCCATTCTCCCGGCCTCCAGCCTCCCAAGTAGCTGGGACTGCAGGCGCCTGCCACCTAGCCCGGCTAGTTTTGTATTTCTTAAGCAGAGGCGGGGTTTCACGTGTTAGCCTGGATGGTCTACGATCTCCTGACCCTCGTGATCCGCCCGTCTCGGCCTCCCAAAGTGCTGGGATTACAGGCTTGACCACCCAGCCCGGCCCCTCATTACCTTTTTTTTTTAAGATGGATCTTGCTCTGTATCCCACCTAGGCTGGAATGCAGTGGTGCAGTCTCGGCCCGCTGGAACTTCCGTCTCCTAGGTTCAAGCGATTCTACTGCCTTAGCCTCCTGAGTAGCTAGAATAAACAGGCGCCTGCCACCATGCCCAGCTAATTTTTGTATTTGTAGTAGAGATGGGAGTTCGCCATGTTGGCCAGGCTGGTCTCGAACTCCTGACCTTAGGTGATCTGCCTGCCTGGGCCTCCCAAAGTGCTGCGATTACAGGCGTGAGACATTATGCCCAGCCATTTTTTTTTTTTTTCTTTTCTGGGAGAGTGTCTTGCTCTGTCACCCAGGCCGGAGTGCAGTGGCGCGATCATGGCTCGCTGTAGCCTCAACTCCCCGGGCTCAAGTGGTACTCCTACCTCAGCCTCTCGAATAGTTGGGACCACAGGTACATGCCACCACGCCTGACTGTTTTGTAAGTTTTGTAGAGACATAATCTCACCATTTGCCCATGCTGGTCTTGAACTCCTGTGCTCAAGAGGTCGGCCCACCTCAATCTCCCAAAGTGCTAAGATTATAGATGTGAGCTACCGCACCTGGCCAGATCACCCACTTCTTATTGGCCAAGTAGATCGAAGTAGCAGCTCTTCTCTTGACTGTTTAACCTTTATTATTTATTTATTTATTTAGTTAGTTAGTTAGTTTTGAGACGGAGTCTTGCTCTGTGACCCAGGGTGGAGTGCAGTGGCACGATCTTGGCTCACCACAACCTCTGCCTACGGATTCAAGCGATTCTCCTGCCTTAGCCTCCTAACTAGCTGGGATTATAGACACCTGCCACCATGCCCAGCTAATTTTTATATTTTCAGTAGAGACGGAGTTTCACCATGTTGGCCAGGCTGGTCTTGAACTCCTGACTTCAAGTGATCCACCAACCTGCTTTGGCCTCCCAAAACTCTGGGATTACAGGTGTGAGCCACCACGCCCAGCCTGTTCATTTATTTTTTGAGACAGAGTCTCACTCTGTCGCCAGGCTGGAGTGCAGTGGTGTGATTTTTTGGCTGACTGCAACCTCCCTCTCCCAGGTTCAAGTGATTCTCACGTCTCAGTCTCCTGAGTAGCTGGGTAAGGTATATGCCACCACATCTGGCTAATTTTTGTATTTTTGTTTTTTTTTTTTTTTAGTAGAGATGGGATTTCACCATGCTTGCCAGGCTGGTCTCAAACTTCTGGCCTCAAGTGATCCACCCTCTCGGGCTTCCAAAGTGCTGGGATTACAGGAATGAGCCACCATGCCCAGCCCTTTTTGATCTTTAAAGCAATGAAGTTATCAGCAAGGCAAGAAGAAAATGTATTTAATTCTGTGCTTCTAGGTGTTTTGAATACTGAGTAGAGCTTGGCACTAGAAGGCATTAAATATCGATTTAATGAATGAAGTATCTCCCGACTGCCAGTTTTGTAATCTTCTGATGTATGGCTCCGTTTCTGTCGCTGAACCTGCTGAAAATTCTAAATTAATCCCACACTCTTTGTTTTCTAGGCAGTTGAGTGTTTTTACCCCTGCATATCAGGCTTTTCTGTGATCCAGCCCAAGCTTTCTGTGGAGTCTAATGACTTGTTTGTTACTCTCCTTTTTCCAAGACTGACTTATTTGTTCCCTAAGAGGTGCTTTGTTTAATTTCTTCCAACTTGAATTTTCTTTCGTTGTTCTCAGTGTTGTTCACAACTTTCCCTTAACTCTCCACGGTGCAGCTTTTGCCTCCTCTGTGAAGTTTTTGTTGCCTGCTACCTTGCCCAAGAGGTGATCTTTCCTTTCTCTGAACTCCCATAGAACATTGTACCTCTCTATGTTACATAAATTTTGTCTTATATTATACAGCATAACCCCCTTCTAGGTGGTTAGCTCCTTGGACAAGGGGTGTAGCCATTTTGTTGTCTGTGTCTAAGTGCCTAACATAACACATTGCGTATAAGCAGTTAAT
This sequence comes from Papio anubis, assembly GCF_008728515.1. Taxonomy (NCBI): domain Eukaryota; kingdom Metazoa; phylum Chordata; class Mammalia; order Primates; family Cercopithecidae; genus Papio; species Papio anubis. The sequence goes on from NC_044993.1 coordinate 59,368,253, forward strand.
GAATGTTAAGTGGAACGAAAGTGGTCTTTAATTAAATTCTGGTAGAAAGAGCAAGTGATTTGTTGTAGAGTAGTAAGTGGGTTAGGATACGCAGTTTTATCCCTCACTTTATTACTAAGGCTATCTGGGTAAGTTACTTAACTTCTTTATGTTCTGGCATTGCCAGAGAGAGAATGTTTTGTTTTGTTTTTTTCCATCTACCTTTAGAAGAAGTGATGAGAATAAATTAGAAAGCCTAATAAATTAGAAGGCTGGGTGTGGTGGTGCCTACCTGCTACTTGAGAGGCTGTTATAGGAGAATTGCTTGAGTCTGGGAGTTCAAGGCTAGTCTGGGCAACATAGTGAGACCCTGACTCAATAAGAAGGTAGAACTTTTACATGCACTGGTATCAAAATTTGCATTTAAAAGGACGCTAAAGAATCCATATTTTGCAGTTGCCTTTTAGGGGAGAGTGTTTTCTTATGAACCATCTTGATATTTGAGCATGACCTTTTAGAAGACGCTGGTCTAGAACTGTGCTATATGTTGGCCTTGGAGGTAGCTGTAATTCTCCTTGTTCCTTGCTTGTAAAGCTTTCTAGTGGTATTGAGAGATTACAAATTATTACATTTTTTTGACTTTGCATTCAAACCGCCTGTTCATACTTTGCCCATTAATTTAACTATAGCCATTGAAGCTTTTCAATGGTAAACATATCAAGCTAGCTAAATACAGTCTGTATTTACAGGCTTGAAAAGCTAATTGGAGCTGGGCGCGGTGGCTCACGCCTGTAATCCCAGCACTTTGGGAGGCTGAGGCGGGCGGATCATGAGGTCAGGAGATCAAGACCATCCTGGCTAACACGGTGACACCCCGTCTCTACTAAAAATACAAAAAATCAGCCGGGCATGGTGGCGGCGCCTGTAGTCCCAGCTACTCGGGAGGCTGAGGCAGGAGAATGGCGTGAACCCAGGAGGCGGAGCTTGCATTGAGCCGAGATTGCGCCACTGCACTCCAGCCTGGGTGACAGAGCCAGACTCCATCTCAAAAAAAAAAAAAAGCTAATTGGAAACAGCAGTTTCCTATGAGGCATGAATAACATTGAAGAGAAGTGTAGACAAAGGGTCAGGAGTATGACTACTCAGTCTAGCATGGCAATTATGTATGTAAATGAGTTAATTCAAAATTAGAGGACTCTCATTTCAGCTCTAGACTTCCTGATCAAAATAAACTTGAGAAATGAATTGTCTAATCTAGGCACTTGCTATTAGTGCCTCTTGAGCAATTTTCTGGAGTTGAAACAGGAATCATATGTGTATTGAAAGGCCTGTGTTTCCAAGGCCTTTTTTTTTTTTTTTTTTTTTTTTTTTTTTTTGAGACGGAGTCTCGCTGTGTCGCCCAGGCTGGAGTGCAGTGGCTGGATCTCAGCTCACTGCAAGCTCCGCCTCCCGGGTTCACGCCATTCTCCTGCCCCAGCCTCCCGAGTAGCTGGGACTACAGGCGTCTGCCACATCGCCCGGCTAGTTTTTTTTTTTGTATTTTTTAGTAGAGACGGGGTTTCACCGTGTTAGCCAGGATAGTCTCGATCTCCTGACCTCATGATCCACCCATCTCGGCCTCCCAAAGTGCTGGGATTACAGGCTTGAGCCACCGCGCCCGGCCCTCCAAGGCCATTTTTACTAACATTTCAAAGGTGATCTCAGGAAAGGTCTAAGCTAGTTTATAGTATGCCCATTTCCTGTATAAACCATTTAATTTTAATGACTCTGCTTGTCTCACTGTTATGATAAATTTGTGTGGTAGATCGCAGCCTGTTAGCTATTACTGGAAGTTTTCTGGATTTATTATAGGCCTCTCAAATATGTAGTTTTTAACATTTTATTGGAACCCCCCCACCCCTTCCCAATTTCAACTATTAAATGCTTAAATTTGTTGTTTTGGTTATGCAGAAGTTAGTTATCAGGTTATATGGTTCCCAATGAGTGAGGAAATTGGGAAGGTTTTTTTTTTTTTTTTAGTACTTGTTAACTAGAAATGGGTTTTGTAGTTTAGCTTAAGGGCTCCAACAGCTTGTTTGAGAAGACAGCTATGGAACTTGAGCTGTTTACATGTTTTTTAATACTGCAAGTGTATTAGGAAAATTGTAACAAGTCCTTCTCTTGTTCTTTAGGACTTAAGTGAGTTTAAAGAGATGACAACATGTGTTTTCCCCAGGTAAGCTTTCTTTGAGGATTTCTCTTTCATTTAAAAGAGTCAGCTGGGCACAGTGGCTCACACCTATAATCCCACCCCTTTGGGAGACTGAGGTGGGAGGATCACTTGAGCCTAGGAGTTCAGAACCAGCCTGGGCAACATAGTGAAACCACATCTCTACAAAAAATAAAAAATTAGCTGAGTGTGGTGGGATATGTGTGGTCCAGCTACTCAGGAGGCTGAGGTGGGTAAACTGCTTGAACCTAGGAGGTCCAGGCTGCAGTGAGCCATAATAGTGCCACTATACTCCAGCCTGGGTGACAGAGTGAAATCCTGTCTCAAAAAAAAAAAGTCATTGTGACATACATACACAATGCAAATAGGTATATAGTAATTTGTTAAAACCATTAGATCATGTTCATAGAAGCCTGGAGCTCACTTAATAGCTGCAAGGTTGTGATGGCTTGCTTTTTATAATTTATGATTGGTTTTGTTATCGAAAAATCACAGTTTGAACTGAGAGTGAAAGTGGACAGAGACTCCTTTTTTCTTATGCCTCATCTTGCTTTCTGAAGAACTGGTGAAGCCTCCTTGAGATGGCTCTTGTCTGTCTTGCGTGTAGGATGTACCTTGTAACTATTGAAGTGTCCAATTGAGAGTGTTCAAGAGTCAGTCAAGTACTGTCTGTCTGGCTAGAGATTTTTTTTTTTTCATCCACTTCAAGTCGATGCCTTTTCCTGTTGGTGTTTTCCACAGTTAGTATTGCACCCTTGTTCTGATAGGTCACATGTCACATATGTCTCAGACATCACAGGTCAGCCATGTGGAGCTTACAGAACAAGTGTTTGTGTTTTAGGACCTGTTTGAAGAGGGATAGGCATGGTGTTCAAGCAGTTTCTCTTTCAGCTGGGCTTATTTCTGTCTTGTTACCCACTCTGTTCACATTTATATGAAAAAAAAATAGAGAAATAGAGTTTTTGTGTGGGTTTCTCCCCACCTTCCCCTTTTGGTATTTCTGATCTCTGAAATAGAATAAGAAATAAAAACAACAGCATGAAACTACTTATTGCAGATTTTGGCCCTCCAGAAGAATTTATAGTTTACAAACCTGAAGAGTAGGAGTAGATGGTAGCAGTTTGGGAATGGTAGACCGGCAGCAGTATTTGAACCACGTAAAACCGTATGGGAGTATTTGACTCACCCTTGAGTTCACCGGGCTTTCTCAGGATCCAGGTGAATCTAGAACTTGTACTCCAAGTGTGGACTCTCCTGCAGTTGCTCAATGAAGTTGCTGATGATGGGACTGAGTACCTACTCCAATGTAGCAGGGATGCTGGTGCTAGGTTCAAAATGACTGATGTGTTTAATTCCTTTGTCTGTGTTTAAGTATTTTATGTATTAAATATTTTATGTTTTAAGTATGTATTTTATGTATTAAGTATTTTAAGTAGCTTACATGTGTGAGTAAAAGACATTTTAAACATTGATACACATTTTGTTTACCTTGTTAAAAATTCTTTTTAGACTCTTGGATACTAAATTGATGGCCAGCACACAACCTTTTAAGGTATTATTCATTTGCTACTTTATAAAGTGACTGCATATTACTGAGTGAAATAAATACCAGAACAATATTGCCTTCTGGCAGAAGGTTTGGAGGTATTTAATGCATCTGTAAAGATCTTCATTCATTTGGTTATACTTTGTATATTATAAAAATTAAACTAGCTGCTTCTCTTTCACATTGGAAAAAAACGAAGACTTCTGTGTTTCTTTAAAGAACATGAGGCAGTACTAGATGCTGCCTTTTCTTTAGGGGGAGTTAGTGAATCTCTTTAATATATTGTACTTAGATGATGAAATCTCATAATTCTTTGCTTCCTGGTTTGCAGGATATCATTAACAACACATCCCTTGCGGAATTGGAAAAGCGTTTAAAAGAGACACCTTTCAGCCCTCCTAAAGTTGGTGAGAATATTAAACAAACCTGAAACCCTCCAAACTCTTGGTAATAATTATTGATGTATATTGTAGAAGAAAAGCAGAATGGCTCTGGAAACCGTATTGTTCATTTATAGATTTTGGCTGAATTCACTTGGACATGTCTTGTGTAGAATTACTGTTTTTTGAATAAAGATGGTCTTTTAATTCTACATCTATTTTATGTTAATGGAGTTGAATAGCCATTCTTTGAGAATTTTAACAATTAAAGCTTCAAGGCTTTTATTTCCTAATGTATGGAATTCTCCTAAAACTTGATGTGCCCTTCTATTCTTTCATACATTATTTAAGCAGAGACAAAGAGCTAGTGATTAATCACCAGGGGTAGAGTAAAAAATATATTTTCCATCTCAGAAAAGCCCAACAACTGGATTTACAGATGAGATTAAGGCAAGTCCCCATCCTGCCTCCTTTTCAGCTGGTTTCAGAGTGGAAACAGGAGCACTGAGGAAAACCAGAAGTAGGGAGATGAGATGGTGGTGTTTTGCCACCTCTAGCCACCACCAAGGTGTGTGGAGAGCCTTCCAGGTGCTACTTCCTTGGTCTCTGTTAACCTGATTGTGCTACTGATATGGTGATTAGCAAGCCATTACCTATAGCCTGAAAACTGCTAAAGACATGGATAATAGGACTAATGGTTTAGAAACTGATAATGCAAGGTATTAAAGCAGCCAAGATTACAGTTATTTGCCTCTTTCTGGGTAATAGTCCAAGAAAGGAATTAAGAAAAGTGGTGATGGGGCCATTGGGGGAGAAAACCTAGACCTTTTCTATAACGATATAATGGAAATAATTGATTTTGGAAAGAACGTGTCTCCGTTGATGATGGAGCGGAAGATATTACTTAGGTGGCTACCATGTGAAAAGGCTTTTTTTTAAAGGCATCAAGTCTAATATTTAATACGGAGTTAAAGAATTCTTACTTAAAGAGCATTGTATTGACATAAAAACAGTTACAGTCTTTTCATTGTTAATTTCCATTTATGCTTTTTATTTCTGTGTTGTAGTAACCTTCATTTCCAGAATGGTTCTAGGATATAATTATTTATGAGTTAAAGTTTTATCTTATTTTTTCCATATGAAATAGTGGCATCTGGTAGAAAATTCAGTCTAAAGCAGGTCATTCCTCTTAGAGTTTATCTGGTCACATCTGTATTTATCAATGTCACAAAAGAACCATATTATATATAAAGTAGTCTTTGCTGTAAAGTGGCTCCATGATCCAAGGCCAGCATTATAGCAAGTTCAATTTATTTTTGGAGTTGGTTATGCTGTCACCTTTTGATCTCTAAGCTTAGGAACATAGTAGAGGATAGTAGTGAGTTGGAGCTGTCGATATTGAATTGCAGTCTTCTGTTTTTTGGGGGGAGGGTTACCTCAGGTATTGATAGATAACAGTTTTTGAGCACTTACTGTGTACCAAGCACTAGGTAAGAGTTTAACTTATACTATCTCATCTGAGCCTAACAATAACCTTTTGAAGAAGATTTGATTATCATCTCCATTTTACAAAACTGGAAGCTTAGAGATGAAGTGACTTGCCCAACGTCATACAGCAAATAAGTGGCGGAGCAGAGGTTCGAACTCAGTGTGACTCCAGAGCCTGTGCTCTTAATCTTTACTCTGAATCGTCTGTTGTGTCCTGATGTGACCATCTTGTATAAGGGAAGAATATCCTTTTCATGGCCTTAGAAAGCAAGCAAAAGAGGAATAATTGTCCTAGAGCGAGTTATGGATGATCATAAATAGCACCCACCAGTGTGGGATGAGAAAGCCCACAGCTGAGTCCTTCGTAATGTAACTGAGGCGTTTCTGTATCCTAGATCAAAGTCCTCCTTTTCAGTGACTCTGTTATCTTATATTTTAAGGTCTCATATGGAGAGAATTAAGAAACAGATAACTTTTTTTCTGCCTATTTAGGATATTTCTCTAGCATATACTAATGCAATTTGGATTGGTAGGGCAGTGTGCTTACTAGTCTTTGTTTTGAGGAAAACTTTTTCCTTTTTTTCTTAGAAAGTGCCGAAGGTTTTCCAAGTTATGACACAGCCTCTGAACAACTCCACGAGGCAGGCTACGATGCCTACATCACAGGGCTGTGCTTCATCTCCATGGCCAATTACCTAGGTACGCATTGCATGTGTTTCAGTCAAACACGCAGTGATCTAGGGTGGATATTACCTGTCTCCTGGCTTAGGCTGCTGTAATAAATTACCGTAGACTGTGGGGCTTAAACAACAGGCATTTATTTCTCATGTTCTGGAGGCTGGGAAGTCCGAGACCCAGTTGCCAGCAGACCTAGTGTCTGGTGAGAGCCCATTTCCTGGTTTGCAGATGGCTGCCTTCTTATGTCCTTACATGGTGGAGAGCCGAGAGAGCAGAAGCTGTGCCAACTCTTCTTTAAGAGTCAGGGTCTCACTCTGTCACCCAGGCTGGAAGTACAGTGATACAGTCGTAGCTTACTGCAACCCTGAACTCCTGGGCTCAAGAGATCCTCCCACCTTAGCCTCCCAAGTAGCCAGGATTACAGGTGTGCATCACCATGCCCGGCTGACTTTTTAATTTTTTTATAGAGAGAGGGACTTGCTATGTTAACCAGGCTGGTCTAGAATTTCTGGGCTCAAGTGATCTTCCTACCTCAGCCTCCCAAAGTGCTGGAATTACAGGCTTGAGCCACTACACCCGGCCTCCTGACCCTTCTTATAAGGGCAGTAATTCCCTCATGACCTAATCACTTCCTAAAGGTCTCACTTCCAAACACCATCATATTGGGGATTAGGCTTCAACATATGAATATTAGGGGGACACAAACATCGAACCTATAGCACTACCATTTCCTTGGGATCCACTCATCCAGTTAGAAGTGGGAGGGTTTTGAGGTAGGAGTGGGAGGAGATGAGGGGAGGGGGAAATCTGCAAGAAAAACCGCTGACACTTCCTGTGGTACGGTACTTGGTCCATAAGAACATCTTTCACAGGCCAGGTGCGGCGGCTCATGCCTGTAATCCCAGCACTTTGGGAAGCCGAGGTGGGTGGATCACCTGAGGTTAGGAGTTTGAGACCAGCGTGACCAATGTGGAGAAACCCTGTCTTCACTAAAAATACAAAATTAGCCAGGCATGGTGGCGCATATCTGTAATCCTTGGTACTCAGGAGGCTGAGACAGGAGAATCACTTGAACCCGGGAGGCGGAAGTTGCAGTGAGCCGATATCACGCCATTGCACTGCAGCCTGGGCAACGAGTGAAACTCCGACTCAAAAAAAAAAAGAGAATATCTCTCACCTTTGTTGAACCATGCTGTTAACTTAAATCTGTTTTGGTCTGAACTTTCAGGCATTGTCTATGTGACTATGAATAATAATGCCTCTCTCCTTTTCTTCATTAGGTTCTTTTCTCAGCCCTCCAAAAATTCATGTGTCTGCCAGATCAAAACTCATCGAACCTTTTTTTAACAAGTAAGTAATCAGAGGGTTCCAGTTCCCAAGTTCTGTCATTGTCGAACAGCCTCATATTTTGGGATGTCAGTTTAGAGTTATTGGGAGCTATAGCACATTTTTAGATAAAATATTTTTCATCTCAAGTGACTCAGATGTTTTTTGAAAGTAGAAATTGACCTTTTGGGGAACAAATGTATTAAAAATATAGGCTTAAAAAAAAAAGAGAGAACATTGCTAGATGTACTGCATCTCTTCCAAGGAAAAGAACTGGTAGTTCTGGCATTTAAATTTCCTATGAGGGACTGGGCGCGGTGGCTCACGCCTGTAATCCCAACACTTTGGGAGGTTGAGGTGGGCAGATCACTTGAGGTCAGGAGTTCGAGGCCAACCTGGCCATATGGTGAAACCTCGTCTCTATTAAAAATACAAAAATTAGCCAGGTGTGGTGGCGAGTGCCTGTAATCCCAGGTACTTGGGAGGCTGAGGTGGGAGAATTGCTTCAACCCGGGAGGCAGAGGTTGCAGTGAGCTGAGATTGCGCCACTGCACTCTAGCCTGGGCAACAGAACAAAACTCTGTCTCAAAAAAAAAAAAAAAAATTTCCTATGAAGTAGATGTTTATGTATGGTGCCACCCAACCCCTAACAAATTTGACAGGTGAGATGATTATTTATGCTTGCATTATTATCTGATTGAATAATATTGTGTCTAAGAAGGTGTTGGTTCTATAAATGGTTTTTAAGAAATCCGTGAAGTTTTGGCCTGGGCGCTGTGGCTCATGCCTGTAATCCCAGCAGTTCGGGAGGCCAAGGTTCGCGGATCATTTGAGGCCAGGAATTTGAGACCAGCCTGGCCAATGTGGTGAAACCCTGTCTCTACTGAAAATACAAAAACTAGCTGGGTATGGTGGCAGGCACCTGTAATCCCAGCTACTTGGGAGGCTGAGGCAGGACAGTAGATTGAACCCAGGAGGCAGAAGTTGCAGTGAACCATGATCGCACCACTGCACTCCTGCCTTGGGTGACAGAGTGAGACCCCATCTCAAAAAGAAAAAAAAAAAAAAGGAATCCGTGAAGTTTTGATTGCGATTACATCCTGAGCCCTCATCTGAATGGACTTAATGAAGTAAAGGCTTGCTCTTGTATCCTCATTGTTGTAAGCAGTTAGAGTGATTAAACAATCTCAAGGTTGTTACTTCAAAGTGTGTTTTGTGCTTGCTTAGCAAAGCTGAGACTGAAGTTAAGGAGTGATCCTTGAGCAGACTACAGTTTGGTTCTGTGCTAGAACCCTAAAGCATCATCTTTCCCTGAGCTCTAAGGCAGGGTTTGTTCTAGAGGTTCTGCGCAAGCCAGACACAGAACAAGGCAGCCCATGACTATCAGCAACACCAAAAGAAATCACTATTTCAGTGTTGTGTTGGTTACATCATTTCCTTACATTCTGTGCAGTTGTTAACAGTCCTATCATTGCTTTGCTGGGTGAGAATACTGTACTGTCTCCTTCAGATGTCTGTATAAATGCTTGTGCTTAGGTGGCGTGCTGCAGACACCCATGTCAGTTCTAAACATCTGGATTCCTGAGGTGCTGAGTTGTTGTCTGAGTTTGTGAATTTTATCATATTATGCCTTCTAATTTTTTTAAAATCTTTTTTCTTGTTTTCTGTGAAAGTTCAGAGATAAATGTATATGTCTTTCATATACATTGAACTCAGTAACAGTATAGTGTATATTGGAAATTAAGGCGAATTTTTCTGTGTGGAAAATTAATTCTGCTAACCACAAGTCCTTGCTGTTTCTAGTTCCTTAAGAGTAAAACATGATTTTCTTAGCTCTTTTATTTTTGGGGGCAGTGTTTCTTTGGAAATGTAGCCTATGCCATAGATCATGGAACCCACAGGTGATGTTAAATATAGTTTTTTGGTTTTTTTTTTTTGAGATGGAGTCTCACGGTGTCACCCAGGCTGGAGTGTGGAGTGCAGTGGCACAATCTCAGCTCACTGCAATATCTGTCCCCTGGGTTCAAGCAATCCTGCCGCAGCCTCTGGAGTAGATGGAACTACAGGCATATACTACCACACCTGGCTAATTTTTATATTTTTAGTAGAGATGGGGTTTCACCATTCTGAATAGGCTGCTCTCGAACTCCCTTCCTCAGGTTATCTGTCTGCCTCAGCCTCCCAAAGTGCTGGGATTACAGGTGTGAGCCACCATACTTGGCCTGTTTTTATTATTATTTATTGGAATAACTTGGTTAAGTATAGGCATTCATTCTTAACCCACTTAGAAAGCGGGTTTTATGGCCAGATGTGTTGGCCCATGTCTGTAATTCCAGCACTTTGGGAGGCCGAGGTGGGCGGATCACCTGAGGTCAGGAGTTCGAGACCAGCCTGGCCAACATGGCGAAACCCAGTCTGTACTAAAAATTCAAAAATTAGCTGGGCATGGTGACGGTGTCTGTATTCCCAGCTACTGGGGAGGCTGAGGCAGGAGAATTGCTTGAACCCAGGAGGCAGAGGTTGCAGTGAGCCGAGATCGTGCCACTGCATTCCAGCCTGGGCAACAAGAGTGAGACTCCATCTCAAAAATAAATACATAAGCAAGTAAGTAAGTAAAGTGAGTTTTCTGGACCGGGTGCAGTGACTCATGCCTGTAATCCCACTACTTTGGGAAGGTGAGAGAGGAGGGTTGCTTGAGCCCAGGAGTTTGAGAGCAGCCTGGACAATGTGGCAAAACCCCATCTCTACAAAAAATACAAAAATTAGCTGGATGTGGGGGGTGCACACACATGTAGTCCCAGCTACTTGGGAGGCTGAGGCAGGAGGATCACTTGAGTCTGGGAACAGGAGACCAAAAAGAGAAAAGGAAAAACAATTGCTTCTTTTGACATCTCTTTCTGTGTTAATATTGACCTTGTTTTTACTTACTTGCAGGTGATTTAGGATATTCAACCTTGCTTTTTGTCATTTTTCATGATTACCCTTGTAGGTAAACATTCGGTAGTTGCCCCCAACATTATCTCAAGCTGATGATTTTAGAAAAATATGCAAGATTTTCTGAAGATTAATTTATTTTGACACCACACTTTTCTAAATGTAACCTTTACCAAACATGCATACTCATAACATAAATTTGTGTGGACATTAAACTGCCCACATATACAAATCATATATTATTTTGCTGTCACTAGACTTAACATTTAAAAAGTAAACCTCGAGGGGAAGTAAACTTCACTTATTTCTGCGTTATTCTAAATTAACATTTAGTAGCATCAGTTATGCCATTTTGGGAAGCTTTATCAAGTCAACTATTGAGGAAATCCTGAGAACACTGTTGCTTAATCGGTATGCAAAGACTGAATGTGATATGAGGTGTTTTTATAAGCCATACTGGTCTGGAAGAATGTCCGATGAGGGTTTTGTGTGGTGCCATTTTGTCTTTTTCATGGCCTGGGCACCTCCCATAGTCCTCTTTGCTTTTTTGGAATCAGGAGGAAAGTCATGAGAGAATTGAGCCTTGGAAATGAGGATTACGCCACTGCTAATGACAGCCTGTGTGGAATACACTCTTTGTTTATATTGGAGGCTCTCTCGTCAGGAAATGATTTACCTCCTTTTATAACCTTGGTCAGTTTTAATCAATGCATTGAAAACCAGATTTAATGTTAAGATCCTTTGGTCAAATCCAGATCTAAAATCTAAGAGCTGAAAATACTCTCTGCTTTTGCTTTTTATTGTACAACAGAAAGCACACAACCAGACATTTGCCTTATGTTTTGTTGACTGTCTTTGGTTTTGTCAAGACACCTTGACCCTTTTATGAAGGTTTTTGGGAAGGTTGTTTTCTGTTTACCTCAGTTCTTAGAAAGAGGAAGAATGAGCGGGTCTCTTTTGGCTATTTTCAGTAAGCAGTGGAATGTGTTAAGATGAACTAGATGCCTGCAGTTTACTCTACAGGATTGCTGCCTTGTTTTGAATCTGAACAGGGTTCCCCTGGAAATCTAGGCCTTCCTGCAATGACATTGCTTTATGGTCTTTCTGAGCTACCGATGAGACAAGGAATGATATGCTCTTAGACAAATGTTTTCTCCTGTGTAAAATGGGGATAAAACAGTTCATCTTCTGTATTGGTCCATTTTCATGCTGCTAATAAAGACATACCTGAGACAGGGCAATTTACAAAATAAATAGGTTTATTGGACTTATAGTTTCATGTGGTTGGGGAGACCTCACAGTCATGGCAGAAGGTGAAAGCCACGTCTCAGATGGCAGCAGACAAAAGAAGAGAGCTCATGCAGGGAAACTTCCATTTTTAAAACCATCAGATCTTGTGAGATTCATTCACTATCACGAGAACAGTGCAGGAAAGACCTGCCCCATAATTCTGTCACCTCCCATTGGGTTCCTCCCACAACATGTGGGAATTGTGGGAGTTAAAGTTCAGGATGAGATTTGGGTGGGTACACAGCCAAACCATATAATTCCACCCTCGGCCCCTCCCAAGTCTCATGTCCTCACAATTCAAAACCAATCATGCCTTCCCAACAGTCCTCCAAAGTCTTTTTTCAGCATTAACTTACAAGTCCATAGTCCAAACTCTCATTTGAGTCAAGGTAAGTCTCCCTTCCACCTGTGAGCCTGTAAAATCACAAGCAAGTTAGTTACTTCCTAGATACAATGGGGGTACAGGCCAGGGATAAATACAGCCATTCCAAATGGGAGTCATTGGCTACAGGCCCTTATTACCTGTGTGATCTTGGGCAAGTTACACAAGTCTGAAATCCATCAGGGCAGTCAAATCTTAAAGCTCCAAAATGATCTCCTTTGACTCCATGTCTCACGTTCAGGTTACGCTGATGCAGGAGGCAAGTTCCCATGGTCTTGGGCAGCTCTGCTTCTGTGGCTTTGCAGGGGTACAACCTCCCTCCCAGCTCCTTTCATGTGCTGGTGTTGAGTGTCTGTGGCTTTTCCAGACGCATGGTGCAAACTGTTGGTGGATCTACCATTCTGGGGTCTGAAGGACAGTGGCCCTCTTATTACAGCTCCGCTAGGTGGTACCCCAGTAGGGACTCTGTGTGGGGGCTCTGACCCCACATTTCCCTTCCTCACTGCCCTAGCAGAAGTTCTCCATGAGGGCCCGCACCTGCAATAGACTTCTTTGTGGGCATCCACGCATTTCCATACATCTGAAATCTAGGTAGAGGTCCCCAAACCTCAATTCTTGACTTCTGTGTGCCTGCAGGCTCAGTGCTGCATGGAAGCTTCCAAGGCCTGGGGCTTCCACCCTCTGAAGCAACATCCTGAGCTGTACCTTGGCCACTTTTAGTCATGGCTGGAGCAGCTGGGAGGCAGGGCACCAAGCCCCTGGACTGCATACAGCAGAGGGTGCCTGGACCTGGCCTATGAAACCATTTTTCCTCCTAAACTTCCGGGCCTGTGATGGGAGGGCCTGCCTTGAAGACCTCTGACATGCCCGGGAGACATTTTCCCCATTGTCTTTGGCTGCTCGTTCCTTATGCAAATTTCTGTGGCCAGCTTAATTTCTCCTCAGAAAATGGGATTTTCTTTTCTTTTCTTTTCTTTTTGAGACGGAGTCTCGCTCTGTTGCCCAGGCTGGAGTGCAATGGTGAAATCTCGGTTCACTGCAACCTCCGTCTCCTGGGTTGAAGTGATTCTCCTGCCTCAGCCTCCTGAGTAGCTGGGATTACAGGCATGTGCCACCATGCATGGCTAATTTTTGTATTTTTAGTAGAGATGGGATTTCACCATGTCAGTCAGGCTGGTCTTGAACTCCTGACTTCGTGATCTGCCCACCTTGGCTTCCCAAAGTGCTGGGACTACAGGCATGAGCCACCACACCCAGCCAGGATTTTCTTTTCTATCACATTGTCAGGTTGCAAATTTTCCAAACTTTTATGTTCTGCGTCCCTCATAAAACTGAATGCCTTTAACAGCACTCAAGTCACTTCTTGAATGCTTTGCTGCTTAGAAATTTCTAATGCCAGATACCCTAAATTATTTCTCTCAAGCTAAAAGTTCTACAAATCTCTAGGGCAAGGGCAAAATGCTGCCAGTTTCTGCTAAAACATAAGAAGAGTCACCTTTGCTCCAGTTCCCAACAAGTTCCTCATCTCCATCTGAGATCACCTCAACCTGGATTTCATTGTCCATATCATTATCAGCATTTTGATCAAAGCCATTCACCAAGTCTCTAGGGAGTTCCAAACTTTCCCATATTTTTCTTTCTTCTTGTGAGCCCTCCAAACTGTTCTGGCCTCTGCCTGTTACCCAGTTTCAAAGTCACTTCCACATTTTTTGGTAGCTTTTCAGCAGCGCCCCCTCCCAGTACCAGTTTCCATTTTCATGCTGCTGATAAAGACATAGCTGAGACTGGGCAATTTACCAAAGAAAGAGGTTTATTGGACTTATAGTTCCATGTGGCTGAGGAGGCCTCACAATCGTGGTGGAAGGTAAAAAGCACATCTCACATGGCAGCAGACAAGAGAGCTTGTGCAGGGCACCTCCTGTTTTTAAAACCATCAGATCTCTTGAGACTCATTCACTATCAAAAGAACAGTGCAGGAAAGACCCACCCCTGTAATTCAATAACCTCTCATCACGTTCCTCCCACAACATGTGGGAATTGTGAGAGTTACAATTCAAGATAAGATTTGAATGGGGACACAGCCAAACCATATCCTCTTCCGTCGAGGTTATAAGGGTTGTGTGAGATGTGAAAGGACTTGGATAGTTCCTAGAACTTAGTAAGTGCTCAGCATATATTCTTTTCCTTTTCTTGAAATATAAGGGATGCGGAGAGGATTGGGCAGATACTGGTCAAAGGACACAACATTTCAGTTAGCAGGAATAAATTCAAGAGATCTGTTATACAGCATGGTGACTGTGGTTACTAACAGTGTATTGTAAACTTGAAAATTACCAGAAGAGTGGGTTTTAAGTGTTTTCACTGCAAAAAGTGAGTATGTGAGGTAATGGATATGTTAGCCTGATTTAGTCATCTTACAATGCATGTATATTTCAGAACATGTTGTACACATGAATATATACAATTTTTAGTTGTTAATTAAAAATAAATAAATAAGGATGGGCATGGTGGCTCATGCCTGTAATCCTAGCACTTTGGGAGGCCAAGGGAGGTGGATCGCTTGAGGCCAGGAGTTGAGACCAGGCAGGGGAACATAGTGAGACTCTATCTCTTTAAAAAAATTAGCTGAGGATAGTGGCACATGTCTGTATTCCCAGCTGCTCAGGAGGCTGAGGCAAGAGGATTGCTTGAGCCCAGGAGGTTGAGGCTGCAGTGATCCGTGGTTGCAGCACTGCATTCCAAACTGGCAACAGAGCAAAACCCTGTCTCAAAAAAAAAAAAAAAAGAAATAAAAAATATAAGAAGACCTAACATGATAGGAGATTCAATAAAGGTAGAGGTGGTAGCAGAATGTGTTTTATGTTTTAGTTTAATGAAAAAGAAACTTTGTTAGCTTGTGGACATAAAATTGGAGTGTAGTAGCAACAATTGTGAAGTGTTTACTTTTGCTTGTACGTACACTTTAGTGTTTGCCTGTGAAAAATCAGATGACGATTGTGTCACATTGGTATGTAATAGAAGCAAGATGGCTTTGATGTGGAGCATTTTTTAAAGTTTTGTTTTTCAAGTGAATATAACGCAGCAGTGTATGGAGGGTTGAATAGGTATACATAACAGCTGTATGTACAGAGGGGAGAGGAAGGAACCTGTGGTGCCTGAAATAAAAGCACACCAGTGGTTTCCCTTTTTCTCCATAGAAAGCAATTGCATGCTGGTAGCAAATTGGGTTTTTCTTGTAATATGCACGTGCTTGACATTTAACATCAGAGAGATTTTAAACTGAAGAATTAAAGATTTCTTCCCAGTGTCAACTTATTTTGGGTGACAAAAAAAAAGAAAGAAAAGATTTCTTCCCAGCCCTCTCGCCAGTCATGGACAGAGCAAGACTTTCTTTGCTACTTACTACCACAACTGCCATTCGTGCCCAGCAGCACAGCATGCAGGGTCGCAGTGGGTTCTTAAGGGACCCCGTGTGTCCAGCTGTCTCCCTGGAGGGTGCTGCCTGATCACCTGCAAGGAAGCCCTCGCTTAACCTTCTGCTGTCCGGCCTGTCCCTCCCTCATACAGAGGAGCTGTGTATTAAATTGAGTCTTACAGTAATTCCACCTCCCTGCTCCATGGGACTTCCAGCTTCCCAACATAAACACGAGTTTTAACATAGCTTTACTGTTGGTAAGCGCATAGCTCTCAGTGTCACAACGCTCCACAGGATTCGTTTCCATTTGAATTAAAATATTTAAAAAGCCATTTGATTGATTTCTCCCGAAGAATTGCTTCACTTCAGGATCTCATGGAGCGTACGTAGTATAGTACAGTTGAATCCCAGCTCTGCTCTTTATTACCTGTGTGATCTTGGGCAAGTTACTCACCCTCTCTTTACCTCAGCTTCCTCATCTGTAAATTGAGAATATTAGAACCTGTTTGATAGAGTTGTTGTGAGGATGAAATAAGAGTGTGTGTGTAAAATGCACAGTGCCTGGTACATGATAGGCCTCAGTTAACTTGTCACTGCTGTCACTGCTGTGGTGACATAGTTTGAGATGCTTCTCTGATTAGATGTGGGGAACAGAAGGAGTGCTGTTTTATTTTCATAGAAGATGCTGTATGATGCACTGTGTACATCCAGTAAACAGGACTTTGTTTTGAATTATTGAGGCTTGACCAGAAAGCAGAGGAGACCCCCCCCAAAAAAAACCTACATGTAACTAAATAATATGCAGGGAGAAGATTGAATACGTTATTGTTTTTTGTTTCTCCCCTTTGAATCATATGGTTAGTTCTTACTCTTAGCTGTGTATTGTGTTTTCAGTTTTAGACTTTTTTTTTTTTTTGAGTTGGAGTCTTGCTCTGTTGCCCAGGCTGGAGTGCAGTGGTGCAATCTTGGCTCACTGCAATCTCTGCCTCTGCCTCCTGATAGCTAGGATTACAGGTGCTCACCACCGCTCCTAGCTAATTTGTATATTTTTGGTAGAGATGGGCTTTCACTAAGTTGGCTAGGCTGGTCT
The DNA here is from genome assembly GCF_008728515.1 of Papio anubis. NCBI lineage: Eukaryota > Metazoa > Chordata > Mammalia > Primates > Cercopithecidae > Papio > Papio anubis. The sequence goes on from NC_044993.1 coordinate 59,384,970, forward strand.
TGAACTCCTGACCTCAAGTGAACTGCCCACCTTGGCCTCCCAAAGTGTTGGAATTAAGGTGTGAGCCACCGCGCATGGCCCTGTTTTAGACTTTTATTGGGAAAAGGAAGTAAAGAAATACATCTTCTAAGTGAACTATTAGAAGCTGTTTCTTTCCTTTCTTAAATTTTAACTTTAATTCTTCTCTTTTTCTTTCACTTGAGACAGAGTCTTGCTCTGTCACCCAGGCTGGAGTGCAGAGACGCCATCATGGCTTACTGCACCCTCAACCTTCTGGGCATAAGTGATCCTCCTGCCTCAGCCTCCCATGTAGCTACCAAAGGTGCATGCCACCATGCCTGGCTAATTTTTTTTTTTTTTTGATAGAGATGGGGGCCTCACTATGTTGCCCTTGCTGGTCTTGACCTCCTGAGCTCAAGTGATTGTCCTACCTCAGCCTCCCAAAGTGCTAGGATTACAGGCATGAGCCACGCTGCCCAGCCTCTTCCCTTTTTCTTTTTTCTTTTCTTTTCTTTTTTTTTTTTTTGAGACAGTCTCACTTTGTCGCCCAAGCTGGAGTGTAGTGGCACGATCTTGGCTCACTGCGGCCTCCAACTCCCGGGTTCAAGTGATCCTCCGGCCTCAGCCTCTCAAGTAGCTGGGACTACAAGTACACACCACCGTGCCTGGCTGATTTTTGTACTTTTAGTAGAGACAGGGTTTCACCATGTTGGACAGGCTGGTCTCGAACTCTTGACCTCATGATCCGCCCACCTCTGTCTCCCAAAGTGGTGGGATTACAGGCGTGAGCCACAGTGCCCAGCCCTCTTTCCTTTTTCTTTACTTTTTTTTTTCTGAGACAGAGTCTCGCTCTGCCACCCAAGCTAGAGTGCAGTGATGTGATATTGCCTCCCAGATTCAAGCAGTTCTCTGCCCCAGCCTCCCGAGTAGCTGGGATTACAGGCACGTGCCACCACACCCTTCTGATTTTTGTATTTTCAGTAGAGACGGGATTCCACCATGTTGGCCAGGCTGGTCTTGAACTCCTGACCTCGTGATCCGCTTGCCTCGGCCTGTCAAAGTGCTAGGATTACAGGTGTGAGCCATCGCACCTGGCCTCCTCTCTCCTATTTCAAAACCACTTTATTGAGATATAAATTCACATGCCGTATAGTTTACTTATTTAAAGTATATAGTTCAGTGGTTTTTGGGATATTACATTATTAATTTTTTTAAATTTGGTAAAATATACAACAACTTTTGCCATTTAACCATTTAAAATGTACAGTTTGATGGCATTAATTACATTCACAATATTGTTCAACTGTAGCCACTGTTTCCAGAACTTTTTCATCACTCCAAACAGAAACTCTGTAACCAGCAAGCCAGTAACACCCTATCTTCTCCCTCTCCTCAGCTCCTGGTTACCTCTAATCTGCTATGAATTTGTCCTTTTGTGAGTTGTTTCTTTTTGAGCAACTCATTGCTTCACTGACATTTTAATTTATTAAAACAATGATATTTTGCATCACCTGGAGCACTTTTCTTTTGTAATTGTATTATTGCCTTATGTTTAGATCACACCTTGGGCACATAAACTTTAAGATACATAGATGTGGCCGGGCGCGGTGGCTCAAGCCTGTAATCCCAGCACTTTGGGAGGCCGAGACGGGCGGATCACAAGGTCAGGAGATCGAGACCATCCTGGCTAACATGGTGAAACTCCGTCTCTACTAAAAAATACAAAAAACTAGCCGGGCGCGGTGGCGGGCGCCTGTAGTCCCAGCTACTCGGAAGGCTGAGGCAGGAGAATGGCGTGAACCCGGGAGGCGGAGCTTGCAGTGAGCAGAGATCCGGCCACTGCACTCCAGCCTGGGCGGCAGAGCGAGACTCCGTCTCAAAAAAAAAAAAAAAAAAAGATACATAGATGTGTATCTGTGCAACATCTCAGCTAGGGTGGCTTATACATAAGGCAGCAGGAGTATAAGGGAAAGAGCTGAGGCTTCAGGGTGGGTCAGTTGGGTTGATGCCACCGGGTGGGAGATTTGTCTTGCCAAAGCTAGGTTTCTCCGTCTGTCAACTGGAGATCATAATCTCCACCTGGTTGGGCAGTAGCACTGATAAGGCTGCTTAGTGTTGGATGTGGCACGTAGTAGGTATGCAGAGAGGGTGGTTGTTACTGTGCCTTACACTGCAGTGAACTTGAAGAAAATAATGGAAATCTTGTTTCTCATTTCATTTCTTTTTTTTAATTCTTATTTTTTTAAAAAAAAATATATATTTTTTGAGACAGAGTCTCCCTCTATCGCCCAGGCTGGAGTGCAGTGGCATGATCTTGGCTCACTGCAACCTCCACCTCTGAGGCTCTAGCAATTCTCATGTCTCAACCTCCTGAGTAGCTGGGATTACAGACTTATGCCACCATATCTGGCAAATTTTTGTATTTTTAGTAGAGACAGGGTTTAACCATGTTAGCCAGACTGGTCTCGATCTCTTGGCCTCAAGTGATCTGCCCACCTCAGCCTCTCAAAGTGTTGGGTTTACACATGTGAGCCACTACTCCCAGCATTTTTTTTTTTTTAATTTTTTTTTTTTTGAGATGGAGTCTTGCTCTGTTGCCAGGCTGGAGTGCAGTGGTGCGATCTCGGCTCACTGCAACCTCCGCCTCCAGATTCCCCTGTCTTAGCCTCCTGAGTAGCTGGGACTACAGGCACGTGCCACTATGCCCTGCTAATTTTTTGTATTTTTAGTAGAGACAGGTTTCACCATGTTGGCCAGGATGGTCTCGATCTCCGCCCACCTCAGCCTCCCAAAGTGCTGGGATTACAGGCATGAGCCAGCACTCCCGGCCAGCACCCGGCATTTTTTAAAATTATTTTTTTGAGACAGAGTCTGGCTCTGTCACCCAGGCTGGAGTGCAGTGGAGCAAACATGGCTGACTGCATCCTGGGCCCAAGGGATCCTCCTGCCCCACCCTCCAAGTAGCAGGGAGTACGGCTGCATGGTACCACACCCAGCTATTTTTTAAGTTTTTCGTAGAGATGGGGTCTCGCCATGTTGACTGGTCTTGAACTTCTGGACCCAAGAGATTCTCCCGTCTCGGCCTCCCACGGTGCTGGGTAGTTTTTCATTTTATGAAAGGGTGATGGTGGAGAAACACAGCAGGCGGTGTGTTCCGAGCTGAGGACCCTTGGGTGACAGTCTCTCTGTGTTGATAGAGGCCAAGTGGCCCACACACATGATGCTAATAAAAACTTTTTAATAATGGCAATTTAGATATCTTACTAAGAAAACACTTTATACCTGTCTTTGCATCTTAATTTTAAAGGTCTTGCTGCGAAGTTGGGTTGTAAGTGAGAAGAAAATACCTGCCCTGTGTGTTATTTGCACTAATTTGTGTTGAGCCTTCTGACGCTGGTGAGGCTGATTTGTGAGGCCGTAGGGTTGAGAACACAGCCTCCTCCATTTGTCTGCCTGTGCCGGGCACATCCCTTCTCATCCCTTTCCTAGAAGCCCCTGGTGATGCCAGAACCGAGGTCAGGGAAGGCAGGAAGGAGGCCACTTATAGCATTGGTGATCATAGGCCCCTTTCTTATTGGCTGGCTTTCCCAAGAACTTGGTAGTACTTATTCTTTAATTTTGTATTAAAATGCTTACATAAAGGAGTAATAAATCTTTTAAAATATGATATCCTCTGCCCCGTAGCTTTTATCAAAAATGGGTCTGGATCCTGGAATAGGGAGCACAGTTTATCATAAACTGGCTGCATGTGAACAGTGGTGTATTTGTTGATGCTACTCTTTAATCATAAAGAGCCCAGGAAATATGTCTTTTAAAAAAAATGGAGTCCCCATTTTCAACCTCTTCTGGATTATGTAAATTTTGGAGTCAGGTGCCATGGAGGAGTAAAATTATAGCACTGCAGATGCTTCGAGCAGCCTCCCAGAATCCAGAAGACTTGAAGCCAGTTTTTCCCTAGTTCACAAAATATATTTTCCCCAATACACAAGATGCATTTTTTCTTCCTCACATACTTTAACCAAACCCATTTATTTTGCCTCAAAGTCTTGTTTATTTTGTTTTTGGCTCCCCAAGTTACCATGATAAAAAGAATCTCCATGAATTGGCTTGGTTTGATTACCCTCAAAGTTTAATACACTCACTGATTTTTCACAAAGGCAAAAGACAGGGCACATTAAATTACTGTGAAGCCTTGAGTCTGGTTTTTTAGGACTGGAAACAAGTGCTACTTCGAGGAAGGGACTGCTTGCCTCAAGTTGATACTGCCTTATCTAATTTCTGCCTTGTAATCTTGATTGCCACTTCTGTGGCAGCATCAAAAGGCTGCTTTTTAAAGAAACCTTACAGGCCACCCACCCAGCAACCTGTACTTGGTATGCTAGCCCTGCAGCACTACAGGGGCAGTCCATGTGCTGAGCTGAGCTGTTCTTGTGCTTGCTCTGGTTACTTTAAAGTACATTTCTCTCTGGCTTAATAACTTGTTATTATTATAATTTAAAAAGTAACTTGTTGAGGTAGAAGGAAATCAGTCAACCCTTGGATGTATATTTAAGCTGCTTGCCTTCTCTGTAATAGGGTATTGGATTAGTGTTCTGTGGCTGCTGTAACAAGTTACTACAAGCTTGGTGGCTTAAAATACCAAGTGTTTTAGGTGAATACATCTCTCATGGTCTGGAGGCCAGAAGTTTCAAATCAAGTCATCAGCATTGCCGAGCTCCCTCCAGAGGCTCTGGGGAAGAATCCGTCCCTTGCCTCCTCTGACTTCCAGTGGCTGCCGGCATTCCTTGGCATCCCTCTGCTTAGGGCCACATCACACCAGTCTCTGTCCCCATGGTCACATTGCCTCCTCCTCCTCCTCTGTGTGTGTGTGTCCTGTCTCTGCCTCTCTCTTATGAAAACATGTGTGATGGCAGTGAGGCCCCACTTGTACAATCCCAGATAATCTCATCTCAGGGTCCTTAATATAAAAACATCTACTAAGATTCCTTTTCCAACTAAGGCAGCACTCAGAGGTTCCAGGGAGTAGAAAGTGTACATATCTTTTTGGAGGCCACCATTCAGCCCACTGTAGGCATGTTAGTAGTAAAGTCAGCAGTCTTAGCTATTTCCAGTTTTGCATTGGTCCTGGCTAGGAGCAAGTGGGCAATAGTTATTTCCAAAACTGTTTAGCACTTAATTTGCAGTGTTCAAGGATTAGCAGTATACTCTAAGAAATTTGGGCTACCTATCAAATAGCTTATCCTTTGAACACCTTCCACTATGCACAGTATGTCACCTGCATTGACTATTTTTTCTAAAGGCAGTCAGTCCTCACAGGTAGGGAAAAATGTGCCCATTTTAAAGCCGAGACATCTGCCTAGGGCCCCGGGAGTGGCAGTCAAGGATCATCAAGCTTGTGCTCCACTCAGAAGGGATTCTTCCTCCATAGCACACAGTCTCTATAAGGGACAATGCTATAGTTGGTTGCATATCTTTTTAAGAGACAATGTTAGTCTCTTTGAAAGAAGATTTCCTTTTCTCTTAATGTTTGGCCTGAGCACAGTCTCTAAAAGATGTTGACTTAGACCATTGGATTGTGTGGGGCTTGTTTCCTCTGACACTTTACAGTGTGGTGTTTTATAGGCCCTGCAGGCATTGCCTTTGTATAATGCTTAATTTAATGTTTTTAGTTGATGTAATTTGATATGCTTCATTTGATGGAGACTGTTGAAATGAGCTGCTGGTTTTTTTTTTTCTTCCTTTTCTTTTGCCTTTGTTTTAGTGTTGTATGTATCTAAGAAAGGACATGAGTTGGCTTCAGGACAAATGTTGAGTAACGCTCTGTTTGTCAAAACAGCAAGCAGCTAGATTGAAAACTGTATTCCCCCCACCTGAGTGAAAGTAAAATAACTGATGCCACAGTCACTCCCATCTAGCCAGTGGTTACCCTTATTTTACACAGGAGCTTTAGTGAGCAAAATAAATGAGCTTATTTTGTGACAGATGTCTGCATGCTTCCTACCCTGGATGATAAAATTAGTTTTTTATAGCACATAAATATGTATAATGATGAGCCTTGCATACGGGTTCTTATGAAGTGCTTTTACTTCTGCGCCCTAAAGGAAATACCAAGACCATTTGCAAGTACAGTAGAGCTGCCAGTCGGTAAAGGTTTCAATTTCTCTTTAGAAGGCTTGGGACTTGGGGTGAGCCGCAAATTAATTCTGTGCTTAAATTGTGTTGAGATGAGATTGTATTCAACATTTCTGTATCCCAGTCTAGTGGTAGGAGAGGGGTACAATTTTATTTGGAAATCTCTTTTTTAAGAAATCGGAAGTGTAGTCTTGATGGAAGCAGAAAGCAGATGGACACAAATGCAAATTTTCACTCAGGGAGTGAAAATACTGAGTTCTTAGGAGGAAGGATAAAGAGTTTGGGGGCTTGAGGTTTTTCCTTTTGCTAGGAAGAGAGACCAGAATAAACTCTGTTCTTCTTTATTAAGACATGTCATGACATTAGAAGTCTGTCTAGATCGTCCAGTCCTGTGTATGCATCATTATGCAAACTAAGCCCCTGTGTCCACACACCTCTGAGGCGTCTCCTCACCCTGAGATGCTGATTCACTCGTTTTCCTGATGGTGATCACGGTGTGTGGGACCAGGTGTGCCTGGCAAGCCCCATGCCCAGGTAGCAGCTTGCTTTGCACTGCAGTCATGGGAAGGTTGTCCTTTTGATATCCGGCCACATGGCTCTCTTCACTGCCTGTTGTTCCTGTTGCCTTGAAAATTCGCTGTACCCAAAGCTCTTCCTCAGACAGCAACCTCATTTTTTGTACCAGCTCTGTGCCATGACACAAAGCCATAATTTAATCAGCCCTTCGAGTATTATAAAAAAATGTTTCTGGAATGTTGTATCCCAAGCACTTGCTTCTCTTATATACACAAGGGCTTTGACTAGTGGTTTAGGACGAAAACCCTTGACCCTAGCTGCTCCCGCTGGGACTGTAGGCTTACCATTTCACAGGGAGGCTGTGGAGACAGCTCAGGTTAAAAGGCACGCGGGAGAAAGGGCCTGTGTGTGTAGGGCAGGTAGTGGGAAGCTTAGGGTCTTCGCCCATGGTGGCCAAGGGCAAGTAGCTGAACTTGGAAAAATCTGCCTCCCATTCTCAGTACAGGGGGACCCATAACTTCCAGACAGGAGAGGAGCAACTGAGGCTGAACAGGCCATGATAAATGTGATTTTAGTTAGGAATTTTTGTACTTAATTTTTTTTTTTCTTTTTAAAACACAAAAATCCCACTGATAATTCCTCAGCCCAGAAGAAAAAAAGCTGTCCTCTTAGTTTCCTGCTAGTTTGTGTTCTGTGTCTATTTCATTTACTAATTGAGATCAATGTTCTTCATTTGCAGATTGAGATTATACTAGTTATATAATTGTATAACTTAAAAAAAAAAAAAAGCCAGGTGCGGTGGTGTGCACCTGTCGTTCCAGCCATTTATGAGGCTGAGGTGGGAGGATCACTTGAGACCAAGAGTTTGAGTCTAGCTGGGGCAACATAGACCCTGTCTCAATTTAAAAGATACGTATTTAACCTGCATGTCCTGCACATGTATCCCATAACTTAAAATATTTTAAAAAGAATTATATATATATACACACACACGATAAGGAATTTTCAGACACATTAAAACTCATGGTCAGTGTCACGTAGACAGGCTTCAGTGGCCTACCAGCCAGATCTGTCGTGGTTTACTCACAACCTTCCTTTGTGGTTGGAGCTCTTGTCAGTACATGCATGCCTTGCGCTGCACTGGCTCCAACACTGGGTGTGACCATTTTTTGCTAACTGCTTAAAGTGGTCACCTGTCTGATTCATGCTCCTCCTCTGCCATCAGTTTTAGGACTGGAAAACCTGCTGCCTCAGGAGCAAAACTAAGTATTTCCTTTCCTTCGTGAATCAAATCTGTGATTTTATAGATTTGGTAATGTAGAATTTGAAGGAACTATAATGATCTTTTCAGTTCCCGGAGGTTTGAGTCTCCATCCAAAGTATTCCTGAATCAGCTTTAGGACTGCTTGCGTGCATTTTTGAATATCATACTTTGTTTTCTTGAGCATAGCTGCATAAAATGGGTTAATAGCAGCATTGTTTTGCAACCCATTTATATTCACCGGACTACTAGGGAATGACTTAGATAAGCCACAGTCCAAGGCAAGCCACTGTGTCATCATAGAATAACCTTTGATCTTTATGTGCTTGTACTTACATAATCTGTGTCTGAAGCTTTGTGGTAAGGGTGGAGGATTTTGATAATGTTAGAGGTGTCTGATTCTTTTGTATTGTGTGTGTTACTCCCTCAAGTGTTTGCTAATCTTTAGTTCCGCATTGGTGGCTAAAGCTTAATTTGTGGCCAATTCACAGAAACGGGTTAGACTTTTGCTAATGACTTACCAAGAGAATAGTTTAATTTTTTTTTTTTTGATTGTCTTAAAAACAAGAATAGCAGCTGTCAGCAGTAATTTCGCCCAGTTTATCTCTTGCAGAGAACCTAGTCGCATGCTACAGTTCGACCTCCTAGTTTCAAGGAGTGGTAGAAGGCTTATGTTACTGCCTTCTGGATTTTGAGGTAGTCCTTGGTATTTAATAGTTTTATGTTTTTCTTTTGTTTATTCATAGTTTCTTTTTTCTTTTTTTTTATCTTTTCGAGACAGAGTCCTGCTCTGACCCACAGGCTGGAGTGCAGTGGCTCAATCTTGGCTCACTGCAACCTCCGCCTCCCAGGCTCAAGGGCTCCTCCTGCCTTAGCCTCCCAAGTAGCTCGGGCTACAGGCACGTGCCACCACACCCGGCTAATTTTCTGTATTTCTTTGTAGCAGTGGGGTTCATCATGTTGCCCAGGCTGGTTTCAAACTCCTGAGCTCCAGCTATCTGCCTGCCTTGGCCTCCCCAGGTGTTTGGATTATAGGCATGAGCCACTGTGCTTGGCAGTTTTTTCTTTTTTAAAATTTTATGCGTCAAAGTTTTGTGTTTTTCTTTTCTTTTCTTTTTTTGAGATGGAGTCTTGCTCTGTTCCCCAGGCTGGAATGCAATGGCACAATCTCAGCTCACTGCAACCGCTGCCTCCTGAGTTTAAGCAATTCTCCTGCCTCAGCCTCCCAAGCAGCTGGGATTACAGGCATGTGCCACCACACCTGGCTAATTTTTGTATTTTTAGTAGAGACGGGGTTTTGGCATGTTGGCCAGGCCGGTCTCGAACTCTTGACCTCCAGTGATCCACCTGCCTCGGCCTCCCAAAGTGCTGGGATTACAGGCATGAACCACTGTGACCGGCTAGTTTTGTGTTTTTCTAAGTATTTTATTTATGTGTTTGTTCATTTAATTATTTATTTATTGTAGAGACAGGGCCTGTCTCTGTTGCCCAGGCTGGAGTGCAGTGGCACGTTACAGCTCCTTGCAGCCTCAAATTCATGGAGTCAAGCAATCCTGCTGCCTTAGCCTCCTGAGTAGCTGGGACTACAGGCACAAGCCACCTTGCCCGGCTAATTTACTTTTTGTAGAGACAGGAGTCTCCCCATGTTGCTCAGACTGATCTCAAACTCCAGGCCTCAAGTAATTCTCCCACTTCTGCCTCCCGAAGCAGTGGGATTAACAGGGAGGAGCCACAGAATGATTTAATATAAACAAATCATTAAGACTAATATCTTTTGGAGAAGTTGGCACAAGTCATTATCCAGCTGATTGCTACATCATCTTTAGTGGTAATTAACAACACCACATTGAATATACTGTTTTCCTGTTAACTCCATGATTCTCAGTCCAGAGTTTCTGAGTCAGGAGTCTTGGATGGCACCCAGGAATTTGTAGCTTTAACAGGTTCCCAGGTGATGCTGATCCAGCTGGCCGGGAAGCACATTTTGCTAAGGGTTCAGGGTTCTATGTATCAGAGTTTTATATCTGAAATGAAATTCTTCAGTAACTAATGAGCCTTCTCAGGCAGTCTGGGACACAGTTTCATACCGTCCTTTTCTTTTATTTTTTGAGACGGAGTTTCGCTCTTACCACCTAGGCTGGAGTGCAGTGGTGCAATCTTGGCTCCCTGCAACCTCCACCTCCCAGGCTCAAGGGCTCCTCCTGCCTTAGCCTCCTGAGTAGCTGGGATTACAGGCACCTGCCACCATGCCTGGCTAATTTCTGTATTTTTAAGTAGAGACGGGGTTTCACCACATTGGCCACGCTGGTCTGGAACTCTTGACCTCAGGTGATCTACCTGCCTCGGCCTCCCAGATTGCTGGGATTATAGGTGTGAGCCACCGCACTCAGCCTATATTGCCCATTTCACAAAAAAGTTTGGAGGGTGGCTTTTTGTGAGTGCCACCCAGCAGAAGGGTATTGGAGATGATGAGGTGGTGGCTCTTTGGAGATAAAAGGTATTGTGTAGCATATGCTGTGTAGCCTGTGAAGAGACTGAGTGGAAGTGATCCAGTGTACTGAGCAAAAGACCCTGGTATACTGTGCTTTACTCTGGAGTCTTTCCAGACTTGTTTGAAAGTCAGGATAACCAGCACTGCCAGTGATATACTCGTACAACATTTTAAAAATGACAGATTCCACAAAGGATAAAACTTGCTCTATGGCATCTAGAATGTGAACTTGAGTTACATTGTTTCTTAGGATAGAATTCTTCTGTAAAATTAGCCATTGTATCTAATGGGAATTTTAATTTTAGTGTTTGATAGGGTTAATGTCAGTTTTTTAGAGAATAAGTGGGGAAATAATATTTCATCAGAAAGCTTTCAGAAATGTGGCAAGACTCCCGCACGCAGTCTTGAGGGTCTTTACCGTGTTACACCCTCTCGGATATTCACTAAAATAGAAAGAATGTTTCATGCAAGTGTTAGTCTGAGTGTCTTTTTGATATCTGGCAGATGAAAGTCCTTCTGGGAGAGATTGTTCTTCAATACAGTTCACAGTGATGGAACATCCTTTCATGTCTTTATCAGCATTTCTGCTTGCCTAGTACATTTCCTCATATGCTAGGATGAAAACTGTCAAGTTGGATGATGCATATGTGAAGTATTTTATCAAATCATTCCAGGGAGTCGGTGCAGGCCCTTTGACAGCCAGCTGGGATGAGGCATGCCTACATTGAAATGTTTTAATTTTACTTCAGAAGGGCAGAGATGTTACCAGAGCAGTGGCTTCGAAACAGCATGGCATAAGGACGGTGGGAGGTCGTTGGGAGAGTTTACTTTGGTTCATTTCCGCAGACGCTCAGCCACAGTTTTAGAGTCAGTTTCACAATTGTGTGGCGCTGTCCAGAGCCGCAGTCTGCCAAGTCACACAGAGTTGGTTTTCGTGTTCTTCTGAGCTTTGGAGCTATTCAGTTCCCTGTAAACCCCAGATGTGAAGGTGGAGGTATAGGAGAAGAGTGAGAAGTGCTATTAATAATTCATTTGAAAGGGGTTTCTGTGTAAGGTAATGTGGAGTTAACAAACAAGATAGTGTAGGATTGACTACGTTAAAAAATAGCTTTTATGGGTACAAAAAAATAGAATGAATAAGACCTACTATTTGATAGCACAACAGGGTGACTATAGTCAGTAATAACTTAATTGTACATTTTAAAATAGAGTGGTGTTGGATCGTTTGTAACTGAAAGGATAAATGCTTGAGGGGATGGACACCTCATTCTCCATGATGTGCTTATTTCACATTGCATGCCTGTATCCAAACATCTCATGTACCCCATAAATATATACATCTACTGTGTACTCATAAAAATTAAAAATAAAAAAATCTTTTGAGTGTTTTAGCTGAGAATAAATTTTTGCTAACTTTAATCGGATAATATTGAAAATTCAGGTGAAATATTAGAGAACACATAGCCTATATATTACTTGACAAAAAATATTTTTCAAAAAAATGTTTTAAAAACATCTAAATGGTAAGAGAAATTGGGAGAGCCTTCTTTTTCTTTGTTAGTATAATCCTCCTTGGTATTTGTACAACACTGAGTTTCCTAAATTAGTTGTTGAGGTCCCATGACTTTAGCAATATAACAGAATTGTAACCAGAAATACAGGAATTGCAAATTCAAGCTTATGGTTTTATATTTATATTTTTATATTTAGATTTTTCTCCCTCCTGCCAGGTGAGGTAGTGCATAGTATATGAAAGATTAATTCAAATGGCATTTTCAGTTGGCTTTTTCTAAGAAAGTCTCTAGTTATTTCCCCTGGGCTTCTCAGTTCTGTTAGCCTTTAAAGTTTAAAAAATGATCATAAAAGGAATTTTGAGAAACAAAGCTCAGAGTTTCTCAAAGCTGTTGGCGGGGGAAGGGAGGGTATTTTTTTATTCTTGACTTAATGACGTCAATATTTTATAAAGGTAAAATCATAGTATAAAATTTTGTGCCTTTTTAAAACTTAAAATTATAAGTTATCCATGTTTTGACATTTTCATAGTTATTTTGATTGCTTTTAATATATTGAAATTTTGAACTACAATTTATTGACATCCATGTATTATCAAATCCTGAGGTTGATTTTGATTTTTGGCATATTTGATGGTATAGCAGTGAACATTTTGTTGATTCAACTTTTGTTCTCAGTTATTTTTGTGGTGCTTGATACGTTTCATTAACTTTTTATTTTTCTTTGAGACGGAGTCTCGCTCTGTTGCCAGGCTGGAGTGCAATGGCGCAATCTCGGCTCACTGCAACTTCTGCCTCCTGGGTTCAAGTGATTCTCCTATCTCAGCCTCCCAAGTAGCTGGGATTACAGGTGCCCGCCACCACGCCTGCTAGTTTTTTGTATTTTTAGTAGAGACAGGGTTTTACCATAGTTGGCCAGGCTTGTCTCAAACTCCTGACCTCAGGTAATCTGCCTGCCTTGGCCTCGTAAAGTGCTGGGATTACAGACGTGAGCCAGTGTGCCCGGCCTTCATTAACTTTTAAAATAAATTTGGTGTTTAAAATTGGAGACTATTTCTAAATTTACTAAATGGAGAACTGAGAATTATATGAAGCATGACTAACAATAACAAAAGTCATTCCTAGGTTAGTTAGCTTACCTAATTAACTAGCTTACTAACCTAGGAATAACTTTTGTTATTATTAGGTTCTGGTAGGCGATAATAATGATAGTTCCAGTGTGTATCGTTTATGCTGGAAAATAATATTTAAGAAAAAATGATAGCTGCCCTCACTGAGAACCTGCCATGCTAGGTGCTGTTATGTATCTTCTTGTCTTCTGGCATTGCAGGGAGTATTGATTAAATTGGTTAAAACAGCTTACAAAACCAGAATAGTACACTTGAGCCTAAATTAGCAAACTAAAAATAAATTTGGTTTCTTAGCCATAGCATTTGGTTTATTAAACTGTAGGGCAGACAACAAATTCTCAAACCACAGAGTACCATGACTTCGTTTTTTCTGACATTAACAGAACAGTATTGTTCATGCTGATGGTTCGATTTGTAAAGTAGCTTTTGCCCTGCTTGGCTTTTTTTTTTTTTTTTTTTTTTTTTTTTGAGACAGAATTTTACTCTTGTTGCCCAGGCTGGAGAGCAGTGTTGCTATCTCAGTTCACTGCAACCTCCACTTCCAGGGTTCAGGCGATTCTCCTGCCTCAGCCTCCTGAGTAGCTGGGATTACAGGTGCCCACCACCACGCCCAGCTAATTTTTGTATTTTTTTTTTTTTTTTTTGAGACAGAGTGTCGCTCTGTCACCCAGGCTGGAGTGCAGTGGCCAGATCTCAGCTCACTGCAAGCTCCGCCTCCCGGGTTCATGTCATTCTCCTGCCTCAGCCTCCCGAGTAGCTGGGACTACAGGCGCCTGCCACCTCGCCCGGCTAGTTTTTTGTATTTTTTAGTAGAGACGGGGTTTCACCGTGTTAGCCAGGATGGTCTCGATCTCCTGACCTCGTGATCCGCCCGCCTCGGCCTCCCAAAGTGCTGGGATTACAGGCTTGAGCCACCGCGCCTGGCCTAATTTTTGTATTTTTAGTAAAGACGGGATTTCGCCATTTTGGTTGGGCTGGTCTTGAACTTCTGACCTCAGGGGATCCACCCACCTTGGCCTCCCAAAGTGCTGGGATTACAGGCGTGCCATTGCACCTGGCTCTGCTTGGCTTTTGGATGCCTGGTAATGATGTTCCTTAATTGCGGGTCAGTGAAGCCAAACTAATTGCTTCTTGAGCACATAGATTGCCTTTTTAATTTGCTGTATAATGTTGTCTCTACCAGAAATGCATAATATATTGTTATCTAAGTAAAACTCATTAAAATAATCTTACACACAATAGAATGCCTGATATTTTGTCCATAATCTTGCAAATAAAAGAAAATTGAATGGCATTACAGAGAGTTGTAATTTACAGGCACTCTTTTTTAATTGCCTTTGTACCCATTTTGGAAGATAAACATAAAATGACTGCTATGATTTATATTAGTGTGATAGTTTTCTTTACCAAGGATTGTTTTGTTTTGTGCTTTTAGTGTGTTTTAAATGAGAATAATGATGTGGCCTTTTGAGACAGTCACTTATTTCAGACTGTACAGTTTACCCAGAGAGATTAGCATTTATCCAGTGACTTTGCATTTCATTAAAAAAAAAAAGAAACCTGTGCTGTCATTCTCAGTTCACAAATGTCCATTATAAGGGTTACCCTTTGAATTTGTAGAAACACTTGTTCTTAGATTGGTAAGATGGGTAATATTTATTTTCTTTCTGTTTACTTGGACTAACTAAAACGACAGCTCTGCGAAGGACTTTCCCTTGACTCTTTGATGATTAATTTTGTTCAGTTAACTAATATTTATTGAGCAGCTACTGAGTGCCAGAAACTGTTGGGGATACCTGTTTGTTTGTTTGTTTGTTTGTTTGTTTTTTCTATTTGTGATAAATATTTGGCCCAGGAGAAAAATCTCTGAAATAAATTTCAGAGCTTTAGAAATGATTTTACATGGCTGGTGCGGTGGCTCACGCCTGTAATTGTAACACTTTGGGAGGCTAAGGCAGGTGGATCACTTGAGGACAGGAGTTCGAGACTAGGCTGGTCAACATCGGGAAACCCCATCTGTACTAAAAATACAAAAAATTAGCCGGGCGTGGTGGCCCGCGCCTGTAATCCCGGCAACTCAGGAGACTGAGGTGGGCAAATCGCTGGAACCTGGGAGGCAGAGGTTGCAGTGAGCCAAGATTGTGCCACTGCACTCCAACCTGGCGAGAGAATGAGACTCCGTCTCAAAACAATAATATAATAATAATAATAATAAAGCCAGGTGTGGTGGCTCATGCCTGTAATCCCAGCGCTTTGGGAGGCAGAGGCAGGTAGATCACTTGAGACCAGGAGTTCGTGACCAGCCTGGCCAACATGGTGAAACCCTGTTTGTACTAAAAGTACAAAAATTAGTCAGGCATGGTGGCACATGCCTGTAATCCCAGCTACTCGGGAGGTTGAGGCAGGAGAATCACTTAACTGGGGAAGAGGTTGCAGTGAACCAAGATGACACCACTGCACGCCAGCCTGGGCGGCAGAGTGAGGCTCCATCTCAAAAAAAAAAAAAACCAATAGAAATGATTTTACAAATAAAGTGATATCAAGGAGCTTCTACTAAAAAATTTAGTAAATGCTTATTAAACAATTTTTTTTTTTCTAATTCAACCTTAAAAATGTCAAAACACCTATCGTTTAAAGGAAATTGCCCGTTACCTGTTGGTCTTTTCTTGTAGGTTATTTCTTATGAGGGTCATGGATATCCCCTATCTAAACTTGGAAGGACCAGACTGTAAGTAAATTTTTATTTTCTTATTACATCTGTGCATTTAAATGTGTGGTCTGGAAGGGATAACAGGAAAATATTACTAAAGAAAAAGCTTTCTTCACTTAAAATTGGGTAGTGATTTTGTGGTTGATATGAATAGTATGCTTAAGTTAATGGGACTCTTGGGCATTCATTAGTCATCACTTCACTTATATTTTCCAGTTTATGCATGAATTGAATTTTAAAAACATACATATCTTCTCTATATATTTCATTTTCACACAGAATTCTGATTTCATCATTTTTTATAAGTATTTATCATATATTTTTAAGATATGCTAGCTCTCAGTTATCTTGGTAAAATTTCTATTTTCCAATTACTTGAGTGTGTATATATTTGAATTTAGTAGGTTGATTTTTGTTTTTTTTTTTTTTAATTTAAAAAACATGGAGGGTCTATGGGAGGTAGTTGCTTTTTGTTTTCCTCTGCTTTTTTTCTGCTGTTTCATTTGTTCTTTTTTACCTTAATGCATGTCATTGGCAGGTAGAAGTGGGTGAACTATACTTGGTGATAATAATTGTTGCAATGATAGTTTGAGGACATACTGTTGTGTTGCCCTCCATGTTAGACTAATATTTTGGTCTGTCATTCTCACAAGAATTCTGATGCTAAATATCGCCATTCCCAGTTTATAGTCCAGGGTGGTTAGAGTGATTAGGTCTCTTGCTTAGGGCTGCACAGAAAAGGTCTAGGTTTGGGATTAGAAAACAAGATTATGACTCAGGATTGCCTTACTTAACAAATAGTCCATTTAATTTGGACAGTGCCTTTTTTTTTTTTTTTTTTTGTTTTAGCTAAGTATATTAAAATGGGAAAGTTAAATGTTTAGTGAAGTGAAACTTCATGAACAGAGCAGCCTTGTTTTTCTTCTAAATAATTTGCACAGTTGGGTGTGGTGGTTCATGCCTGTAATTCCAGCACTTTTGGAAACCGAGGTGGGAGGATCACTTGAGGCCAGGAATTCGAGACCAGCCTGGGCAACGTAGTGAGACCCCCATCTCTAGAAAAATAAAATTAAAGGATAAAAAAATTAGCCAGGCATGGTGGCATGCACCTGTAGCCTCAGCTGCCCAGGAGGTTGAGGTGGGAGGATAACTTGAGCCCAGGAGTTTGAGGCTACAGTGAGCTATTACCGTGCCACTGCACTCTAGCCTGGATGACAGGGCAAACCCTGTCTCAAAAAAAAAAAAATATATATATATATATAAAAAATTTTAAAAATGAACATAATTTGCACAGGAACTTCATGAGAAGAGAAGATGTCTTTGCATAGGGTTCAGTTTGTTGTGGGTTCTGTAATGTATCAGAACCTAAGGTCTAGATTACCATGGCAGAATCCTACCAATCCTAGGCATACTTTCAGGAGTTGTTTCGTAATCATGAGGAATTCATAACAGTTCTGCATATTAGCTTAGACTTAATTTCATCAAAGAACCAGTGGTTTACTTGATCACTTTTCACATCAACATTTCATCATAAATTTGTCTTATAGTGCAGCCTAAGCGTGATCATGTTCTGCATGTGACGTTCCCCAAAGAATGGAAAACCAGCGACCTTTACCAGCTTTTCAGTGCCTTTGGTAAGTCACAAGTTCAGATGTACCTTTTAGGGTTTTGCTATTCATTTGGTATAGGTGGTCAGAAGTAGAAAGACAGTTTTGGCCTGGGAATAAAAGAATGTTAATATTCAAGGTTTTAATTTCACTCTTTGAATTTTCTGGTTTAGGATACTGTTATCTTTGTGCTAATGTGATCTGAGAAACTTTTAATAGCACCTCACAATACAGAGCTATTAATTCATGGAAAGCAAAACACCATGATGCTGACTGCCCTTACTACTGACCGGGGAAAATAACCTGTGGCTGAGCGTAAATAATTTTTAAGATTAAACTCAGAGGGCTTGTATGTTTCATAATGGGAGGGGAGGTCGTCTCTGCTTTAGATTAATCAAAGTGACAGATGTTTGGGTAGATCAGGAATTGTGATACGTGTGTGATGTAGGGCAGTCCTTCTCTTTCCTTTTTTACCAGGTCATGTGATTAGGTTCGTTTGAGCAGTCTCCTGATATGTGTTTATGAAAACCATTCTGATTGTAAACCCACAGCAATACGTCTCTTACTTTAACAAACGAAGCATTTAAGCTAGTCTCTGGAAATTCTTGGATAAAGTGAAGGCCACAAGACCTAAATGTCCAGTAGTAAAAAAGTTTAGTAAATATTTATGTATCTTCTAGTGTGTAGCCATTTAAAAAATATTTGAAGAGTTTGTTAAAAGTAGTTAAAGTGCTTGTATTTTAACGTTTAGAGTAAAAAGCAGATACAAAGTAGGCCTCCCATATAACTAACATCATTTTTCATTTTTTAAAAATTTAATTTAATTTTTTATTTTTTAAAAAATAAAAATGGGGTCTTGCCATGTAGCCCAGGCTGGCCTTGAACTCTTGGGCTCAAGTGATCCTCCTGCCTCGGACTCCCAAACTGCTGGAATTACAGGCATGAGCCACTGAGCCCGATGTATTTTTTCTTATCTTTATTTTAAATTGATATTTTAGAATAGTAGACTTTCACAGCAGAGCCTTCTACACTGATAATACGGCATACCATTTCTGAATGTAAATATTTAAAATAAGTCAGAACGAACATTAAGGCATACAAAGTTAATTTAAGTACTAACACTATTATTATTATTATTATTATTATTATTATTTGAGACAGAGTTTCGCTCTTGTTGCCCAGGCTAGAGTGCAATGGTGCGATCTCGGCTCACCTCAACCTCTGCCTCCCGGGTTCAAGTGATTCTCCTGCCTTAGCCTCCTGAGTAGCTGGGATTACAGGCACATGCCACCACGTCCAGCTAGTTTTGTATTTTTAGTAGAGATGGGGTTTCTCCATGTTCGTCAGGCTGATCTCAAACTCCCGACATCTGGTGATCCTCCCACCGCGGCCTTACAAAGTGCTGGGATTACAGGCATGAGTCACTGCGCCTGGCCTCTAACACTGTTTTCAACAAGATTATGTGTAAGCATGGTGGTGTGTGCCTGTAGTCACAGCTACTTGGGACACTGGGGTGCGAGGATTGCTTGAACTAGGAGGCAGAGGTTGCAGTGAACTGAGATTGCGCCCCTGCACTCCAGCTTGGGCGACAGGGTGACACTCACCTGGGTCTGAAAAAAAAAAAAGTTGTGTTTTTGAACCTATTGGTCTCTGATTTTTGTTAGTGGTCTTGATAGGTAAATAAGTCTCCAATCCTGGTATTGCACTGAATGATGACAAGCCCCAGGGTTTAATCTGGAAGGATCTTTCTATTGTGTTAAATTTCTAATCGCTTCTTTTCCCACTGGTTTGTCTCTTCTCTTGAAGTTTTAACCTAAATAACTGCTGTGGTAGCCTTTAAACAGGCTAACTCTCTGTAGTGCTGAGATTTTGATCATGTTTTAAATAAGCACCTTCTCTCTCTTTAAAGATAGACTATACTGAAATATATAAGATATGCATATTAAATCTGATAGCTCTCCACATGGACAAATATTCACTTTAGTTTTAATTTGTGATTGCAGGTAACATTCAGATATCCTGGATTGATGACACATCAGCATTTGTTTCCCTTAGCCAGCCCGAGCAAGTAAAGATTGGTAAGTGTTTTGGATTTCTGTTTTGTGTATTAAATACAGTGAGAGGTTGCCCTCCCGCTGCCCGCTTAATTTAAAAGCTGTGGGCTCAGTCAGCTTACACTCATTGCTGCCTGGTTTTTGAGATTGTCTCTGAAATAAATGAAATAATTAGTAAGTATCATGTATGGATGAGAAAATAAGACAAATCTTTTGATTCATTAGGTACACTACATAGTATATTTTTTTATTTACCTCCATTCTGTTCCTTTCTCGTTCTCGTTGCACTTTTTCTAAAGTGAGTTGCAGATTTACTTTGAGAATGAGAAGTACCTATAGTAAATTAATACTTACATTGACCTGTTCATCTCTGTACTTCCCCCATTTGTTTATACATATTTGAGATTTATTCACTCCATTAAACTCGTATCAAATACTTGTTTTTGTTGTTGTTGTTGTTGTTTGAGACAGAGTCTCGCTCTGTCGCCTAGGCTGGAGTGCAGTGGCGCAATCTTGGCTCACTGCAAACTCTGTTTCTTGGGTTCAAGAACTTCTCCTGCCTCAGCCTCCCGAGTAGCTGGGATTACAGGTGTGCAACATGACACCTGGCTAATTTTTGTATTTTTAGTAGAGACGGAGTTTCACAATGTTGGCCAGTTTGATCTTGAACCCCTGACCTCAGATGATCCACCCACCTCAGCCTTTCACAGTGCTGGGATTACAGGCATGAGCCACTATGCCCAGCCTTGTTTTACAAACAAATAAACTGAATATTTTGTTTGCTTTTAAAATATGGTTCTAGGCTGGGCACGGTGGCTCTCGCTTGTAATCCCAGCACTTGGGGAGGCCGAGGCAGGCGGATCATCTGAGGTCAGGAGTTCGAGACCAGCCTGGCAAATAAGGTGAAACCCCATCTCTACTAAATATGCAAAAATTAGCTGGGCGTGGTGGCGTGCACCTGTAATCCCAGCTACTTGGAAGGCTGAGGCAGGAGAATTGCTTGAACCTAGGAGTTGGAGGTTGCAGTGAGCCAACATCCATGCCTACTGCACTCTAGCCTGGGCGACAGAGTGAGGCCCTGTCTCAATAAAAACAAACAAACAAACAAATAAATAAAAGAGTTCTAAAAAGATGGGGCACCCTGTTTCTTGTAGGATCCTAAATAATTTTGATATTAACCATCAATTAAATGTTTTGTTTTCTTAAGATGGAAAGTTTTTGAATTAAATATTGATGAAAGTGTGTATTGTTGGCTGGGCGCGGTGGCTTATGCCTGTAATCCCAGCACTTTGGGAGGCCGAGGCGGGCGGATCACGAGGTCAGAAGATCAAGACTATCCTGGCTAACACGGTGAAACCTCGTCTCTACTAAAAAAAAAAAATACAAAAAAAAATTAGCCAGGTGTGGTGGCGGGCACCTGTAGTCCCAGCTGCTCGGGAGGCTGAGGCAGGAGAATGGTGTGAACCTGGGAAACGGTGCTTGCAGTGAGCCGAGATCGTGCCACTGCAGTCCAGCCTGGGCGACAGAGCAAGACTCTGTCTCAAAAAAAAGAAAATATGTATTGTTAAGCTACATATTCAAACAAATTTCAAGTACCATGCTGCTTTGATAATGTAAAAGATGTGAAAAATTTAAGTGATATGTTTGTTTTTTACTTTAACAAAATGCCGCACGGTAAAACTATATAATTCTGATAGAACTGTTGAGTAATTATATATGAAAATTTCTGCAGATATACAAATTCAGATCACAATATTTTGGTATTTTTCTTTCACTATCTGACTATTGCAGGAATCCAGGCCGTGTTGTAGAGGGGAAAAGCTTAGGCTTTTGGAATCATACTGCAACAT
Organism: Papio anubis; assembly: GCF_008728515.1. NCBI lineage: Eukaryota > Metazoa > Chordata > Mammalia > Primates > Cercopithecidae > Papio > Papio anubis. Next base: position 59,406,232 of record NC_044993.1, read on the forward strand.
CACTTACAGTTGTGTGACCTTGGGTGCCTTATTTAACGTTGATGAACTTCTGCTTATCTGTGTAAACTGAGCATAATAGTATGGACTTTAGTGTTATTGTGAGGATTCCATGAGATTGAGTAAATGAACCTTGGCATGGTTTTGAGCTTTTATTATGGCTCTTTAATAGCAGATTTCAGTGCGGAATGTACTTCAGGAGCATCAGACACCAGGGATAGTGGTGGATGCAGGGTGTGATGTGGCTTGTTAAATATTTTAATTTTTGCATAGAGATTTTTTCTGTGATCCATTTCCCCACCATCCTTAGAAAGATGGTTTAGAGAGAATCCAGAGGGATTGAATTATTAGAAAGCTCAAGATAACTTCAGGTGGGAGTGGGGACCTTGAGGTTACAGTTATAGTGAGGCTTCAACGTGGCTACAAGAAGACTGAGTTCAAAGTCCTGACCTGCAGTCTAATCCAGCCTCCTCTGCTCACTGTATACTCTTCAGCTCCTTTGCTGGCCACATTCAGTGACATTGAAGCTGTGCAGCGGGATAAACGGAGTTTCACAGACTGACACGGGGACTAACTTTGGCTCCAGCGCTTGTCAGCCACGTGTCTTTGGGCAGGTTATGTAAACCCTCAAAGCCGCAGGTTCCGTGTTTGTAAGAGGGAGATAATAGTTACTTTGCATGATTGTTGTGAGGATGAAATGAGATCATGGATATTAAGTTTGCAGCAAAGAGCCCCGTACTACACAATCAGTGCTTGACCAGTGGTAGGTAATTATTAAAATAGCTGCTTGGCCTCCCTTGCTGTGAACAGTGTGTAAGAGTGCTTTGAAGTCTGTAAAACCTGAGTTAGTAGCATTTATTTGAAAATTCAAGCATGATTCCTTTTTTATGTGTGTGGGATGTCAAAGTTTCTTTTCAAATTCCTGGTATACCATCATATCTGATGTCAAATAACAGTTGCTCTCCTTTACTACTGGACGATTCTTAAAACAGTAGCTTTTAAGCTAAGTATTTTATTCCATGGTAACTCTAATCAGGGAGCTACATTTCAGAATCATGTGTAGCCACAGAAGCGCTCTATTGTCTGATTGCTCATTGCGTTGGTTTCCTGAGGGCAATGTTGGGTCCCTCTTGTTCAGCCCTGAGTCCTCTCTCATGCCTGACACACACTGCAGCATGAGGAAATAAGTGTGTGTTTGAATAGGGGATATGGGGAATAGGCCAAGATGAAATTGTGATATTTTACCTTTTTTCCTCCTAGGTTAAGTAGATCCCTGTTCTCTTGATACATGCAGCTTTGCTAGTAAAGTTTAATTTTCCGCTATAGTCTCTTTTTTTATGCAAAAGGCAACTCTTAACAAAATACTTGGCAGTTTGAGCATGTTGTGCCTCTGACAACATTTCCTTTGCCAGAAGAAGCCAATCTTTTATGCAGTCATCACCTCCCACCAGAATCTGGCCCCCTCCTCTTTTCTCCCCTCCCCTCTTCCTTTTTTCAGATGGGGTCTCTTCTTTTGCCCAGGCGAGAGTGGAGTGGCATGAACTCGGCTCACTGCAGCCTCCACCTCCTGGGTTCAGGCAATTCTTGTGACTCAGCCTCCCAAATAGCTGGGATTACAAGCATGCACCACCACACTGGCTAATTTTTGTATTTTTTGTAGAGATGGGGTTTTGCTATGTTGGCCAGGCTGGTCTCGAACTCCTGGCCTCAAGTGATCCGCCCATCTCAGCCTCCGAAAGCTCTGGGATTACAGGCATGAGCCACTGCACCCGGCCTCTTTGATGTTGTCTCTGGCTCTCTTTGTAGGGTACTGGACCTCTTTCTCTGTGCTTTCATAGCATCTTGTGTACCTTTTTGTATTGTTTTCACAGATAGACTGTAAACTCTTTGAGAGTAGGTACCATGTCTCAGTCACCATTGCGTTTTCAGTGCATAAAGTGGTAGTGTCTGACATTAGTAAGTAAATGTTGAATACTGAATTGCATAAATGATATTCATGGTATTGTGACTCGGAAATGCCTTTTTGCATGTGATGGATGTAACTAATGTCTCTGCTCTTTTGCTGTGATTTCTAAAATTATGCAGATGTTTCACTGAAAGACAATGTGAAATTTGTTCTTTATAATGGTGATTCTAATGATAAGAAGGACCCAGGGTATCTGATGTGCTGCAAATCCTGTTAATTTTGTTTTGTTTTGTTTTGTTTGAGACAAAGTCTCGCTCTGTCACCCAGGCTGGAGTGCAGTGGCGCGATCTCAGCTCACTGCAACCTCCGCCTCCCAGGTTCAAGCGATTCTCCTGCCTTAGCCTCCCGAGTAGCTGGGACTACAAGTGCCTGCCACCATGCCCGGCTAATTTTTGTTTTGTATTTTTAGTAGAAACGGGGTTTTACCGTGTTAGACAGGATGGTCTCGAACGCCTGACCTCGTGATCCGCCCTCCTCGGCCTCCCAAAGTGCTGGGATTATAGGCATGAGCCACTGTGCCTGGCCCCTATTAATGTTATCTTAGACAAATTACTTATTCATTTCAGCGGAAACAGAGGGCGTCTTAGATCAATAATGTAACATTGAGAAAATCATTAAATGCCTATTTATGTAGCAGCTTATAATGGCTTCTTTGGCTCTGTTGCAAACTATTTCTGATTTACATTTAAGGAGTTGCTTCTTAACTGACACCTTTTTTTTTTCTTTGAGTATTATTCTAATCAAGATTTTTAAAGCCATTTTTGACTTTGTTTGGGAGACTGGGTTTCACTCTGTTGCCCAAGCTGGAGTGTGGTGGCATGATTATAATTCACTGCAGCCTCGATCGAACTCCTGGGCTCAAGCAGTCCTCTTGCCTCAGCCTCTTGAGTAGCCAGGACTATAGGTATGCACTCACCACACCCTGCTAATTTTTTCAAAATTTTCTTCTAGAGATTGGGCCTTCCCATTTTGCTCAGCTGATCTTGAACTCTTGGCCTCAAGCCATCCTCTCCCCTTGGGCTCCCAAGTTGCTGGGATTACAAGTGTGAGCCACTGTGCCTGGCCATTTTTGACATTTTGAGTATGAAAGTTTTCTTTTATAGGAAACCTTTTTATACTAATTACTAAAACCCTTCTCTTGAGTGCCATTTGGTTTCTGTTGCTTTTCATTTGCTGCTGCTGGGAAGCGGGTCCCTGCTGGCTTTGGGGTGTTTGGATAAGTGGTAACCCCTACAAGCTGTGCATTTAGCATTATTCCCCCTCTAGCTCTTCAGATGAAACAGTACATGGCCAGTGTGGGACTTGATCCCATGGAAAGACCACTTATCTTCACCATGTGAGAATTTTTCTCAAAAGTAGTCAAGCAGGAAATCTTTTTTTGTTTTTGAAGACAGAGTCTTGCTCTGTCACCTAGGCTGGAGTGGAGTGGTGTGATCTCGGCTCACTGCAACCTCCACCTCCCAGGTTCAAGCAATTCTCCTGCCTCAGCCTCCTGAGTAGCTGGGATTACAGGGGACTGCCACCATGCCTGGCTAATTTTTGTATTTTTAATAGAGATGAGTTTTCACCATGTTGGTCAGGCTGGTCTTGAACTCCTGACCTCATGATCCACTCACCTCAGCCTCCCAAAGTGCTGGGATTACAGGCGTGAGCCACCGTGCCTGGCCAGGAAATCATCTTTAATGGTCAAATCTGAATAGCTCATTTATATTTTGGATTTTTATATTTTTAATGTAGTTTTATTAAATTGGGGGGGAAGAGCTCAACAATATTTCAAATGTAGTAGAACTTTCTAGCCATACTCTCAATGTTTAGACATTGTTCTGAGTGTCTTTAAATGCATTGTAGGACATTGTCTCTCTGAATATAATTTTTATAGAAATGGCTTTAGAAAAAGAGCTTTTTCACATATTTTGAAAGCTAGAGATTGGAACACACACAGTAAATACCATAAGAAACTTTTTAAAAGTAGAAATTGATAAAGGCACTTTAGAAGAGGCAGGATCCTAACAGTTATTTTGTGTCATAAAAAGTTAACGCAGTAATTATAAATAAAATAAAAGCCCAAATTCAGGTAGTTGTATGAATTCCTGATATCCTGCCTTCGAAGCTTTTTCAGGATGATTGTTGGGATGAGGGAAGATACTTGGCTTTGCCTCAGTCTAAATTATTGAGTGTGCTTATGTTAAAATTATATTTTTAAAAAGCACAGCTTTTGATTATGCTGAACAGATAAATATTAGAATTGTAGAGACAACTCTTTCAGGGTGATTGTTCAGCCTTAAATTTGCTAAAAGGCTGCTTATAAGTTTGAACTTTACCTGTGCTTTTTATTATCCTTTTGATGTTTGCAAAATCTGTAGTGATAACTGGTTTTTATTCGTGATATTACTCATTTGTGTCTCATTTTCCCTTGTTGATTCCAGCCAGCTGTTACCAATTTTGTTGATCTCTCTCAAGAACTAGCTTTTGGCTGTGTTCGTTTTTCTGTATTGTTTGATGATGTCTATTTTGTTGGTTTCTGTTTTTTTTTCGTTTTACTTGCTTGGGTTTACTTTGCTCTTCTTTTTCCAGTTTCTTGAGCTAGAACCGTATGTGATTGGTTCTTCTTTTCTTCTTTTTTCTAAATTCTTTTTAAAAATTATAAGCCTGGCGTCCTTGAGGTTGTTCGCAGGTCAACATATTAATATCTTACTGATTAGCCAGTGATTGATCAGAGGTTGTGCTGAAACGCCTTGAGCCAGTAAAACTTGAACCCTTTGCCAGCTAAATTAAGGAACAGATTCAACATTCAAGCAGTTTACAAGTCTGCCCCAATGTTTACTTTTGTCTGGACCTTCTGGTCCTCTGTGGGTGCATAGGCCTCATGGTCAGCTAGCAATGTGTACATAGCTAAGACTCTGCAAGCCATTGACATGAACCATTTTCCTTTTCTAATAGAAGCATTTAAAGCTATAAATTATCCTCTACGTACTGCTTTAGTTGTATGTTAACTGTTTATTAGTATGTTTTCAATATCATTAAGTTGGAAAAGTTTTGTGATTTCTTTGATCCTGGATTATTTAGAAATGTGTTGTTTCATTTCCAAATGCTTAGGATTTTCTTAGATTTCTTGTTACTAATTTATAATTTCATTCTGTTGTGACTAAAGATTTCAATAGGATTTCAGTCCTTTTAAATTTACTAAAATTTCCTTTATAGTCAAGCATAAAGTCTGTCTTGCTGAATATACTGTGTGCACTTAAAAGAACATCAATATCAGTTAGTATTATTCATACATCCTATGTCTTTTTTTGGTGTTTTTCTTTGAGACAGAGTCTGGCTCTGTCACCCAGGCCAGAGCACAGTGGTATGATCTCAGCTCACTGTAACCTCCACCTCCTGGGCTCAAGCCCTCCTCGCAGCTCAGCTTCCTGAGTACCTGGGACTACAGACGCATGCTAGGATGCCTGGCTAATTTTTGTATTTTTTTGTAGAGATGGAGTTTCACCATGTTGCCCAGGCTGACCTTGAACTCTTGAGCTCAAGCAATCCTCCCACTTCAGCCTCCCAAAGTGCCAGGATTACAGGCATGAGCCACTGTGCCCAGTCTTATTCTATATCTTTACTGATTTTTTTAGATTTAGTTGTTGTGTCAGTTTTTGAGAAGGGTTGTTAAAATCGCCTATGATTGTAGAATTGTCTGTTTACCCTTTTAATCTTGTCAGTTTTCATGTCATGTATTTTGTGACTGTATTATTGGGGGCATACATATTTAAGATTGTGTTGTCTTTCTGATAAACTGGCATCTTTATAAAATGTCCTCCTTTATCTTTTGTAATACTATTATTTTTAAGTCTACCTTATCTGATATTATTATAATCACTTCATCCTCCTTGTACTTTTTATATTTGCCTGGTATATTCTTTTATTATTATTATTTTTCTTTTTGATACGGAGTCTTATTCTGTTGCCCAGGCTGGAGTGCAGTGGTGCGATCTCGGCTCACTGCAACCTCCACCTCCTGGGTTCAAGTGATTCTTCTGCCTCAGCCTCCCAAGTAGCTGAGATTACAGGTGTGTGCCACCATGCCCAGCTAATTTTTGTATTTTTAGTAGAGACAGGGTTTTGCCATGTTGCCCAGGCTGGTCTCAAGTGACCCACCCGCCTTGACCTCCCAAAGTGCTGAGATTACAGGTGTGAGCCGCCACACCCAGCCAACCTGGCATTTTCTTTCTATTTATTCTAGACCTATCTGTGTATACACAGAGTGAGTCTCTTATAGACAGTGTATAGCTGGGTTTTGCTTTTTTTTTTTTTTTTTTTTTGAGCTGGAGTCTTGCTCTGTCGCCCAGGCTAGAGTGCAATGGCATGATCTTGGCTCACTGCAACCTCCGCCTGCCGGGTTCACGCGATTCTCCTGCCTCTGCCTCCCAAGTAGCTGGGATTACAGGCATGCGCCACCATGCCCGGCTAATTTTGTATTTTTAGTAGAGATGGGGTTTCTCCATGTTGGTCAGGCAGGTCTTGAACTCCCAACCTCAGGTGATCTGCCTGCCTTGGCCTCCCAAAGTGCTGGGATTACAGGCGTGAGCCACCGCGCCCGGTGACTCTGACATTTAATTGGAGTATTTAGTCCAATTTAATGTCCTTATTGGTATGGTTAGGTCTGTCATTTTAAAATTTGCTTTTTGTTTGCTTTCTCTGTGTTTTGTTCTTTTGTGTACCTCGTTTTCTGCCTTCTTTTGGATTATTTGAGTTTTTTAAAAGAATTCCATTTAAATTTCTCTATTGGCTGTTTTTGTTTTATCTTTTTGCATTATTTTTAGTGGTTGCTTTACAGATTTCAATATCTATCCATAACTTTTAACAATCTTCTCAGAGTTCATATTATACCATTTCACATAGAGTGTAGAGACCTTACAATTGTATAGGTTCATTTACAACCATTCCTTGTAGTCTTTTAGGTTTTAATTGGGCATATGTATTACATCTGCCTTCATTATAAATCCCACAAAGTGGTGTTATAATTTCACTTTAAACACTATATGTATTTTAAGAAATAAGGATAAAAATATATTTACTCAGATATTTACGATTTTCAGTGTTCCTCATTCATTCCTGAAGATCCAGATTTCTTTTTTGGTATCCTTTTCTTTTAGCTTTGTGAACTTCCTTCAGTATTTCTTGTATCGATGGTTTGGTTGGCAACTGATTATCTAATTTTTTTCTTTATCTGAAAATGTCTGTATTTTGCCTTTATTCATGTAGGATATTTTCATTGGATATAGAATTCTGGGTTTTTCTTTCAGCATTTTGAAGCTGTAGTTCCACTGTCTTCTGGCCTCTTAAGATGAGATGTTTGTGTCATTTGAATTGTCATTTTCCTGTATATAATGTGTTAATTTTCTCTGGTTATTTTCAAGATTTTCTATTTACCATTGGTTTTAGCAGTTTGAATATGATGCACATAGACATAGCTTTCTTTGCAATTATCCTGTTGGGGTTGGCTGAACTTATTGAGTCTATAAATTTATAGTTTTCACCGGATTTGGGAAGTTTTTAGACTTTATTCAAATACTCTTTGTGTTCCATATTCTCTTTCTTCTCCTCTGAGACTCCAGTTACCCACATGTAGGAGATCTTTTGATGTTTTGGTATTTCCTAATGCTCTGTTCCTTTTTTCTATGTTCATTTCTTTGTCTTCTTCATGTTATATAATTTTTATCTATTCACAGGCTCACTGATTCTTTCCTCTGACATCATTTTTCTGTTATTAAGCCCATCCAGTGAATTTTTTATTGCATATATTATGTATTTTAGTTATGTGTTTTCATTCGGTTTATTTTTTCTGTTTCTCTGTAGAGAGTTTCTTTTATTTCATTTGGAGCCTATGTTTCTGTTTTCATTCTTTTTTTTTTCTTTTTTTAATTTTTTGAGTTCCTGGCCACTTAGTCTGTATTTCTTTACCTCATTGAACATAGTTATAATAGGTTGTTTAAAGTCCTTGTCTACTGTCTGTGGTGGTACACATTTTTATTCCCAGCTACTAGGGAGGCTATGGTGGAAGGATTGCTTGAGCCCAGTTCGAGGCTGTAATAAGCTATAATTGCACCACTCCACTCCAGCCTGAGAGATAGAGCAAGACCCTGTCTCTTAAAAAAGTTACAAAAGAAGAAAAAAGCCCAGGTGTGGTGGCTCATGAATGTAATCGTAGTACTTTTAGAGGCAAAGGAGGGAAGATGGCTGGAGCTCAGGAGTTTGAGACCAGCCTGGGCAACATAGTGAGGTCCTGTCTCTACTAAAAATAAACAAAATTAGTCAGGCATGGTGGTGTGTTCCTGTAGTCCCAGCTACTTAGGAGGCTGAGGGGAGAGGATCCCCTGAGCTCAGGAGGTCAAGGTTGGATTGAGCCAAGATCACGCCACTGTACTCCAGCCTGGTGACAGAGCAAGACCCTGTCTCAAAAAAAAAGTCATTGTCTAATAATTCCAACATCTGCATCATCTGAGGATTGTTGATTCCTGTTGTTGGGATGGTTTCCCTTGAGAATGGGTCATGTTTTCCTGGTTATTTGTATATTGAGTAATTTGGAATGGTATCCTGGACATTGTGAATGTTCTCTTGTGGAGACTGGATTTAGTTACATTCCTTAGAACAATGTTAATATTTGTATTTTAATTTCAGCGGGTAATTGGCCTGGTGTGGTGGCTCATGCCTGTAATCCCAGCACTTTGGGAGGCTGAGGTGGGTGGATCACTTGAGGTCAGGAATTCAAGACCAGCCTGGCCAGCATGGTAGAATCCTGTCTTTACTAAAAAATACAAAAATTAGCTGGACATGGTAGCACGTACCTGTAGTCCCAGCTCCTCGGGAGGCTAAGGCAGGAGAATCACTTGAACCCAGGAGGCAGAGATTGCAGTGAGCCGAGATCGTACCACTGCACTCCAGCCTGGGCAACAGAGTGAGACTCCATCTCAAAAAATAAATAAATAAAACTAAAAAATAATTTCAGCAGGTAATTAGCTTTGTTAGACTCAAACTACAAACTTTTTCGTGGCTGTGGTGGGTTGTGGCTCAGATCTTAGCTTAGATTGCTCCCAGTTTGCCACGTGCATGGTTTAGAGTCAACCAGAGACTTGGGCTGGGTCTATATACCAATATGAGTTTCTTCTTCTCTGGCTTCCTATTTTCCAGAATTCCTTCCTCACTCTCTGTTGCCCCTGTTTGCCCCTAAGCTTCTTCCCTAAGGACTTCCTTACCTGTGATTTTTTTAAAAAGTCATTTAGTTTCATGACAAACCCTGCATGTAGCATTCAAAACCTGTGCTTTAAAAAAAAAAAAAAAAAAAAAAAAAAGATGTTTTGCCATGATGCCCAGGCTGGTCTCAAACCCCCGAGATCAAGCGATCCAATTGCCTCAGCCTCCCAAAGTGGTAGGATTACAGGCATGAGCCACTGTGTTTGGCCGAAATCTGTGCTTTTTAATTGTAACCCTTATGGCATCTATTTTTTTGTTTGTTTGTTTTTTCAAGATGGAATCTTGCCCTGTCACCCAGGCTGGAGTGCAGTGGCGCATTCACAGCTCACTGCAGCCTCGACCTCCTGGGCTCAAGCAGTCCTCCTGCCTCAGCTTCCTGAGTAGCTGGGACTACAGGTGTACACCACCATACCCAGCTAATATTTTATTTAGAGACAAGGATTTGCCATGTTGCCCAGGCTGGTCTTCACTTCCTGGGCTTAAGCCACCTGCGTGCCTCAGCCTTCAGCTATCTGCCTCCCTCAGCCTCCTAAAATGTTGGAATTACAGGTGTGAGCCACCGTGCCTGGCTGGCACCTGTTTTGTGATTTAGACCTTTTTTCCACATCACATACCATGCTTAAACTACCTCCTTCTGTTTATTTAATAACATTTTCAGAAAATCTAATGTAAATGCATCAAAAAGCATGCCTTTAACTGATTAAAGTGATTTAAGTTCATTTCCTTTCAGATATATATATGTATTATATCTGAAATACAATATATTGATATATATTTGACATACTGTCCAGACATAGTAGTGTCTTTGCTTCTACCTTTGGTGCCTTTTATAGTTGGCCAGTATGTTACTGTTTATTTATTCTTGTCATAGAGTGAATGCACAAAATATTCAAGAAACAACCAAAAAATGAGTATTTTTCCTATGCATGTTAATTTTCCTAATCTTAAACTGTATGTAGAATTGGTTTACAATAGTGATCTTGAATTCTAAATGTGGCAATAGATAAATGAGCCAAACTATGGCATGACTTTTAAAAATAAGATTTCTGTTAAATAAGCGTATTTTGGAGGGGGATGTATGATTTTTATTCTATACGTACAGGATCCTGGAAAGCATGTTCAGTTGTTCCTTCGTATCCATGGGAGATCGGTTCCAGGACTCCCTGCAGACTTCAAAATCCGGGCATGCTCAAGGCCTTGATATAAAATGCTATAATGTTTGCAAATAACCTATACATATCCTCCTGTATACTTAAAAACATCACTAGATTACTTATATGCCTAACGATGCAAATGCTATGTAAGTAGTTGTTATATTGTGTATTATTTAGGAAATAATGACAAGAAAAAAGTCTATGTGTTCAGTACAGACACAGTTTTTTCCCCCAAATATTTTCCGTCTGTGTTGGTTAAATCCACAGATGCGAAACCCACAGATATGGAGGGCTGACAGTATTTCTTTTTTAACAGGCAAGATTTTTACAACAGTAGCTTATAAAATACCTGTTTGCTATAGGAGAATCGTTATTGGTAAGACATGTGAATGTATGTTTTGTATAGATACCTTCTGATTTGAAAACTTGTAAAAGCAACTGACTTGTTTTTCTCTGAATCACTTAAGTCATCAAAAGCACCATAGAAATGTTTAATAATACTGACTGAGAATATTATTGTTTTCTGATTCCCCTTATGTGTTCAATTTGGAGACTTAGCCATCTTATGTATCTCTGCTACAAAATGTTCATCAGACAGATTTAAGAGCGTGACAATAACTTGGACTCTCCTTAATTAGCATTCTTTAGGGCATTAACTGGTATGAGAATAGAGCAAAAAGCTTCCTGACTGCCAGAGAAGGATTCCCAAGTCTTTGATATAATTATAGCATTAAAGCAGCTGTTGTGTCCTGTGGTAGTTAGAATGTAGCCAGGAGAAAGGGAGTACTTGTGCTCTGGAGACGGAAGTTTCATGTTCTGTTACATTGTTTCTTATCCATATTACTGGCACTTGATTTTTATGTTTTAGGGCAGCAGTCTTTGGCACCAGGGACTGGTTTTGTGAAAGACAGTTTTTCCAGAGAGCTAGGCGGAAGCTGGGGTGGGGAATGGTTTCGGGATGATTCAAGCACATTACATTTATTGTGTGCTTTATTTCAGTTATTATTACATTGTAATATATAATGAAATAATTATACAACTCACCATAATGTAGAATCAGTAGGAACCCTGACCTTGTTTTCCCACAACTAGACAGTCCCATCTGGGGATGATGGGAGACAGTGACAGATTATCAGGTATTAGATTCTGGGAGTGCACAACCTAGATTCCTCATATGTGCAATTTATTATAGGGCTCGTGTTCTTATGGGAATCTAATGCTGCCACTGATCTGACAGGATGCGGAGCTCAGGCAGTAATGCGAGCGATGGGGAGTGGCTGTAAAAACAGATGAAGCTTTGCTAGCTCACCTGCTGCTCATCTCCTGCTGCGCAGCCTGGTTGTTTTAGGGCCTATGTTAGCTGGACCTAAGAATGTTTGCTTTATGATGCGATATCAGAGTATTGAATAAATCTCTCTAATTTAATTGCGGTGCCACTTGTGAAAAATTACTTTCATTGTGCTCTCTCACCCCCTTCAAAAATTTGAAGTAAATCAATCTCATTGAAAATGTGAAAAAAGGCCAGGCACGGTGGCTGACACGTGTAATCCCAGCACTTTGGGAGGCTGAGGCAGGTGGATCACTTTATGCCAGGAGTTTGAGACCAGCCTGGCCAATATGGTAAAATCCTTTCTCTACTAACAATACAAAAATTAGTCAGGCATGGTGGCGCACACATGTAGTCTCAGTTACTTGGGAGGCTGAGGCAGGAGAATTGCTTGTATCCGTGGGGCAGAGGTTGTAGTGAGCCGAGATCATGCCCTTGCACTCCAGCCTGGACGAGAGAGTGAGACTCTGTCTCAAAAAAAAAAAAAAAAAAAAAGTGAAAAATATTTGAAAATACAAAGAAAACAATTCAGCCATGATTTTACAACCTAGTAATGAAGTAAAATTTTGTATTTCCTGTCTGTTACTTTACGCTGTCTAGATGAGTATTTTCATATTATTTCCCCTTTAATTTTAGTTGACACATGATAATTGTACATATTTATGGGATTCAGAGTCATATTTCAATGTATGTATACAGTATGTAATGATCCAATCATTAGCATATCCATCATCTTAAACATGTATTATATTTTTGTGTTGTGAACATTCAAACTTCTGTCTTCTAGCTTTTTGAAAATATACAATAAATTATAGTTAACCACATTCACCCTCCAGTGCTGCCAGAACATCAGAACACATTCCTTTTACCTAACTGTAATTTTGTAACCATTAACCAAACTCTCGCTATCCTCCCCTTCCCTCTATCCTTCCCCGCTTCTAATACCCACAATTATTCTCTCTACTTGAGCTCAAAGCTTTTCAGCTCCCACATACGAATCAGAACATACATTTGCCTTTCTATGCCTGCCATATTTTGGTTAACCTAATGTCCTCTAGACTCATCCATGTTGCCATAAATGACAGAATGTCATTCTTTTTTATGGCTGAATAGTATTACATTGTGTATATATACCACATTTTCTTTATCCACTCATCTGTTGATGAACATTTAGGTTGATTCCTTATCTTAGCTATTGTGAATAGTGCTGCAGTAAATATGGGGGTGCAGGGTATGCCTTTGACTTTCTTTCCTTCAGATAAATTTCCACTAGTGGGATTGCTGAATTGTATAGTAGTTCTGTTTCTAATTTTTTGAGGAACTTCCATGCTGTCTTTCATAGTAGCCATCCTAATTTTCCATCCCACCAACAGTGTGTGAGAGTTCCCATTTCTCTACATCATCATCAGTCTTTGTTATTTTTTGTCTTTTTTATACTAGTCATTCTAACTGGGTTGAGATGGTATCTCACTGTGGTTTTGATTCACATTTCCCTGATGATTTAGTGATGTTGAACATTTTCTTGTGTTTGTTGCCATTTGTATGTCTTCTTTTGAGAAATGCCTTTTCCGTTTCTTTGCCTACTTTTTAATTGGATCATGTGGGTTCTTTGCCATTGAATTGTCTGAGTTCTTGTATATTCTGAATATTAGTCCCTTGTTGGATAGTTTGCAAATATTTTCTCATATTCATCAGGTTGTTTTTCATTCTGTTGATTGTTTCTTTTGCTGTGCAGAAGCATTTCAGTTTAATATAGTCTCATTTGTCTATTATTTTGTTGTTGCCTGTGCTTTGAAGTCTTAGCTATAAAATCTTTGAACCAATGTCCTTTAGCATTTGTCTAATGTTTTCTTCTAGTAGTTTTATAGTTTTGAGTCTTATGTTTAACATTTTTAATACTAATTAGGCTGAGACTTTAAATGCATTTTTGGATCTGCTTTTTTAATTAACATCATGTCATGAGCATTTCACATGTCATTTTTTTTTATTAGAAAAATTTAAAACTACATAGAAAAGGAAAAAGTTGTTTAGTACCCTTCTCTTTATTAATAAAGATAATTGCTGATTCATATTTGATATTTATTTTTCAATTGTGTGTGTAGTATTTAAGTGTACGGTACATCTGTAGTATCAAGATTGCACAGCACACTTTAGAAAGCAGGTACCCCTGTACCTTATTTAGTGCCACGGTCATAATTCACTCTCTGGAAATATTTTAGGACTCTGGTGATAATAGGAGATGCAAAGCAGTGAGATTAATCTGCCAGTTTGCTCTTAGGCCACTGAGAAACTGAATATAAGGAAACATGCCTCTCTGATCCTTATTTCTGAGGCTTTTAATGTTTTGTTGTTGTTTTTGTCAGTAGATATAATGAAGCGGTTGATTAATATTAGCTGTTCTAGTCTTTACATGTTGACATTGTTTTCTCATACATGATTCCTGTTCTCTACAACTTCACAGTTTTAAAAAATGAAATCTGATTTTAGCAAATTTGAAATGTAAGTGAAATGTATTTGGAGGACTTTGTTATATAAATGGCTAATCCAGAATATAATATTATTTTGTAACAAAAATGCTACTGATAAATCTCTTAGGGTGATGGAACTATAGATGGATTTTATGTTCTTATGTTTTCTTCTATTTTCTGATTTTTCCATAGTGAATAATGTGTAATACAATTTTTAAATTTAAGACTAAAAAAGCATTACATGCTTTTTTGTTTTTTAAATAAGTAAAGAAACACAGCAAAGAGAAACATCTTGCTTTTAAAACTCTTAATATGGCTAGCAGAGTACAGTAGTCCCTCCTCATCCATGGAGGATATATTCCGAGGCTCCAATCAAATGCCTGAAGCTGCAGATGTTATGAAAGCCTGTATGTACTCAGTTTTTCCTATACGTACATACCTATGATAAAGTTAAATTTATAAATTAGGCGCAGGAAGAGATTAACAGTAATAACCAACAATAAAACAGAATATTTATAATATTCTTAATAAAGCTATGTATATATGCTCTCTCTGTTTTTCTCAAAATATCTTATCATACTCTACTGCAGGAAACTGAAACTTTGGAAAGCAAAATCACAGATAAGGGGGAACTAACTATAGCCCTTTTTTTGTTGCTGACTGTAATTATTTTATGGCATCTTTTTTTCTAATCATAAAATGTATAGCATTAGTTTCTCTGAATTTTCCATCAACTTTTTGGTTTAAATCTGCTATTCTGAAAAAGAATCTATTAAACATTTTTGATTTGTGATGTTTATTGATAATATTTCCACTGTTGAGTATTTTTACAACCTGTCTTTTCTTAGAAAAGATGTAATTTGTGTATCCTGGAAAGAAGCCCAAATATCACTTTAATAGCAGAGTGAATGTCACTTCATTTTGTTTAGCAACAACACTAGCAAATGCTAGACCACTGGAGTGTTAGGTAACTTAAAATTAATGGTGGTGGTGACCTGAGCACCTCAGACCAGGGGTTTACCCACATCTCATCTAGTACTCACTAACATCTATGTTAGTGAGTACTTTCAGGTGATAAGATTGTAAAAAGTAAACATGACTTAAAATAGTTATTTAGCCCGGGTGCGATGGCTCACGCCTGTAATCCCAGCACTTCGGGAGGCCAAGGCGGGCAGATCACCTGAGATCAGGAGGTTGAGACCAGCCTGACCAACATGGAGAAACCCTGTCTCTACTAAAAATACAAAATTAGCCAGGCGTGGTGGCGCACGCCTGTAATCCCACCTACTTGGGAGGCTGAGGCAGGAGAATCGCTTGAACCCAGGAGGCGGAGGTTGCGGTGAGCCAAGATGGTACCACTGCACTCCAGCCTGGGCAACAAGAGTGAAACTCTGTCTCAAAAAAAAAAAAATTTATATTTATATTTATATTGTGCAGTCCAGCTATTAATAGTAGGAATGCCTTTAATCCTTTCTGCATGTGAAATGGAGCGATGTGGGGAACTTCACAGTAACTTGTTTTCAAATTGGGTCAGAGGCCAAGGAGCAGCTGCTACTCTGCTATGTAAAGGAACATAGAAAGACACTGTCATATAAAAAAAACTGAAAATGAGATTTTTCCCATAAGTCCTTTTTTGATATGTAGATAATTTAGAGAGAAGAGAAACAAATGATTGTAGCATATTATGTAGGGGGGAAAATGAGCTCATTATAGAATATCACTAATTTAAATAATTGTCTATTAATGCCCCAAATAAGTTTGAATCGCTTTTAGTGCACATTGAAGTGCACATTTAGGTGTGCACTTTTGTCATTATATTTTAAGATGGACAGTAAGCCTCTTATTTCTTACTAATTTATCCTCGTGTAGTTTAGATACCATATGTTTATATGCCTAGTGTTCTTTGTAGTAACAACAGAATAATTAGGAAGGTAGTTTGCAAGATTTTTTAAACAATGACTTTCATTTGAAACCTGCAGTATTATTCTTTGTGTTAAGTATTTTCTTTTTTTTTTTTTTGAGACAGGGTCTTACTCCGGTTGCCCAGGCTAGAGTGCAGTGGCGCAATCTTGGGTCACAGCAGCCTTGATCTCCCGGGCTCAGATTACCCTCCCACCTCAGCCTTCTGAGTAGCTGGAACTACAGGAACATGCCACCATGCCTAATTTTTTGTATTTTTAGGAGAGATGGGGTTTCACCATGTTGCCCAGGCTGGTCTTGAACACCTGGACACAAGCAGTTTGCCTGCCTCAGCCTCCTAAAGTGCTGAGATTACAGGCATGATCCACCATGCTTGGCCAGTATTTGCCTTTGTACTGTTGAAGGACTGAGGGACTGAATTTAGATGTGGTAGATGAAATAATCGGCTTTCCATTCAAGAAATCAGTGTCTTGTGGTGCAGAGAGGCGTGTAGACAACCAGTGCATCAGTGGCCACTGAGTGTTGTGATAAAGGGAAGTTGCTGAGGAGAGAGAACTGGCTCAAACTGGCAGGAAGATGCAGAAGAGGGTCACCGGGGAAGGTTTCTGGAGGAGATGATGGTGATGGCTGAGCTTGCCCTCCCGTCCTGAGTTGGAGTTGCTTAGTAGAGGAAGGCTGAGAAACCTGTGGTGGATTGTGGGACCAGTACATCCTTTGGCATGACTGAAACAGAGGGCACGTGGAGTGGAGCAGCTGTGGGGCAGGGGGGAGCTAGAACGTGGAAACACGGATTTTATTTGATTTGTTAAAAATCAGAGTTTGAATCTTGTCCCTTGTATAAACTTTGCTCTCATGTTGGTTGGGGGGGATGTATTTATTCTTGATTAAAGCAAGTTTTATATTTTAATTTAATTTTATTTTTTAAGACAGGATCTCACTCTGACAGGGTCAAGCTGGAGTACAGCGGTACAATCATAGCTCACTCCTGCCTCGAACTCCTGGACTTAAGCGATCCTCCTGCCTTAGCCTCCCAAGTAGCTGGGAGTATAGGTGCATGCAACCACGCCTGCCTTTTTTTTTTTTTTTTTTTTTTGAAAAGAAATGGGATCTTTCTGTACACTTTCCCATGTGTGTAGGGTGGCATGGTAGCACAAAGTCAAAAGTAGATGAAACTGATAGATGTACCCAAACAGTTTCTATGTATTTTTAAGCGTGTAGAAGGTTAGTCTTTGCATGTACTCTAGTTCACAACCTTTTCTAAGAGGCTGAGGCCAAATTGAATTTATCTGGGAAGTTGCCACATCTATAAATGCTACATAGGGTAATAAATGGGCCATTGGCTTCCAAGAATCAGTGACAGTGCACTTCAGTTCTTAATTTAGAGTTCATGAAAATTATCCCTTGACAAACAAGATTGCAAAAAAAGGAAACCCTATTAGATGGATTCATCTTTTTTTTTTTTTTTTTGAGACGGAGTCTTGTGCTGTCACTCAGGCTAGAGTGTGGTGGTGTGATCTCGCCTCACTGCAACCTGTGCCTTCCTGCCACCTCTGCCTCCTGGATTCTAGCAATTCTCCTGCCTCAGCCTAACCGAGTAACTAGGACTACAGGCACTAACCACCACTCCTGGCTAATTTTTGTATTTTTTTATATAAACGGGGTTTCCCTTTGTTGGCCAGGCTGGTCTCGAACTCCAAGTGATCAGCCTGCCTCAGCCTCCCAAAGTGCTGGGATTACAGGCATGAGACACCGTGCCTGGCCTACCTTTTGACAAATGTAAACTGTTGTTTCCACAAATGATGTGGGAGTGAGTCAAGGTGGGGAATGGATGAATGAATGCATGAATGAATGAATGAATGAATACAGATAACAAGTGTTTTTGTCTTCAGAAGAAGAGGCAGTATCAGTGTTTCCCACCCAGTAGACTTGGCTTCTCGGCATGGGGACTATGTCTTAGTCATTGTTCTCCATCCTTGGCATTTGGGATGGTGCTGGCACAGAGCTGGAGAGGGCTTTGAGGAGAGGTCTTGGTACAGTCCTTGGGAAGGGGCCAATTCTGGGATAGCCAAGAAGAGAGAGGAGCGAGGCACCCAACAGAGTGATGAACGAAGGCAGAAGTTTACGACAGTGTTTACCCAGTGAGGGTTGCACTCCCTCACTGGGTTGTGAAGTCATTTGAATGAGTGGTGACCAGCATTTTTTTTTTTTTTTTTTGAGACGGAGTCTCGCTCTGTCGCCCAGGCTGGAGTGCAGTGGCGCGATCTTGGCTCACTGCAAGCTCCGCCTCCCGGGTTCACGCCATTCTCCTGCCTCAGCCTCCTGAGTAGCTGGGACTACAGGCGCCGCCACCGCGCCCGGCTAATTTTTTGTATTTTTTTTAGTAGAGACGGGGTTTCACCGTGGTCTCGATCTCCTGACCTTGTGATCCGCCCGCCTCGGCCTCCCAAAGTGCTGGGATTACAGGCGTGAGCCACCGCGCCCGGCCCAGCATTTTTAATAAAATGGAAGAAGTTAAAAAATGTCAGTGTGTCTTATATAATAAAGATAGGTTTTTTTTCTTAATGTAATCTTTTTTTTCAGGGTTAGTTCTGTACGTACAGATGTACGTGTGTGTACTGAGTTATAATGCACATGGATTTCTCGTTGAGCGTTATGGTAAACAAAGTTTGAACTCAGACAGTTCAGGAGAAGCATAGATTAAAGTCCTCATTTAAAGAAGAATTATTCTTTTCCAGGTGTGCAAAGCACAGTGGCAGGTGTTGGTGGGGTGGAGGGAAGCAGAGGTAACTGGCAGAGCCCTTCCTCCTCAGGTGCTGCCTCTCTCTAGAGCAGCCTCGGGCTCGGGATTCCTGTGGACAACTTCAGGAAGAAATGCTCATTCCTTCACCCTGTGGTCTCCACAGGTCTGGAGGAGACTTCTGTGCTGCTCAACAAGAGAAGGATGTCGTGATTAAAGCACAGTCCTCTCTCCATCCACCTTGCTTGGCTCTCCTTGAGGGAGCAGGATGAATAGCTTACCTGATGAGCAGAATCTGGAAGAGTCTGACACCCAAGGGCCATTTGACAAGTGGATGGGGCCACTGCATTGAAGAAGGCAGGCCTGGAAACCAGCTGCTGGGGTCTCTTCTGGAAGCTGAGATTAAGGAATCATTTGGAGTTTAGAGGCCACTTGCAGCTGTCATGATGGGGTCTTGTGGTCTGAATTTCTGGATTTCTGTAGGGATGGCATCACCTATAGGAGGAAGCCCCATTTGGACCTCACACCCAAGATCCATCTCCAGCACAGTCTACCAAGGAGTCCCATGCTTGAGCGGAACAGGAAGGCGATGCCGAGTCCTCATGGGCTCCATAAGAGGATGATAGTCCTCGTTAGAACCATCAGAGGACGATACTCCCTACCTGCCAACAAGTACCAGTGGGAGATATGGTTGGGCCACTGTCTGATACTTTATTGCTGCACCATCACATTTGGACTTTGTAAACAGCAGAGAACCTTTTGCACAACCAGGGGAATGGATGTGACTCTGATGACACGATAAGGAATTTCTTTCATAGGGCACAGCGGGCTCCAATGTCAGAGGGCTGAGAGACTGGGAGTGGCTGCAGTGTGCCCAGAAGTGGAACAGTAGCCAGTAGTGACCTATAGTTAAAGTGTTTTCTATTCCGTGACTGATCTGTGAGGGTGTTTAGTTGCTACTGACATTGTTCGGATTTTATGGAAACTACATTTTCAACTTTGCCACCCATCTGGGTTACAAAACTTGAAATGCTCCAGATGTGACTTTGTGTCTTAATTCCTTTTCACCAACCAGAAGGTGGTGCTGTCGTGCTGGCAACCAATCCACCTTTCCAACTTCAAGTAAAACTTACTGAAATGCTTATTCATGCTAAGTAATGTGGACAGACTTAGCATTCGGATTCAACAGTGTATCTCTCCTGCAGTTGTGGGGAAGCCTTCAGAGTTCAGAGCTGGAGAAGCCTGGCATACGGACCTTGGTTAGGCACTTGCTTAGGGCCAGTTTTGCACCGAGGGTGAAGTGACACTCTTATAGGAGTCAGGGTGAAGATGTCTGCTGAGTGCTGCTTGATCTGTGTCCAGTCTTCCATGAAACAGTTAAAGAATTGTGACTAGAGATGAGAGAAGTCTCTGTAAAGAGAAAACTTTTTTTCCCTCGTTTCTTACGGGGAAAGATCTGTACCTAGAGGAAAACTCATGAATCCAGTTTATAAGAAATACTTATAAAGTAATCATTAGTAATTATTTAAAGTAATTAATTGAATACTCAACTAGTTGAAGTACCCAAACAATCTCTCGGGTTATGTTAGCCACTTGAAGGAAATAAAATTTAAATAAAATTATTTTATTTAAAAATAAAATGGTGTTTGATGTAACCTCTCTGAGTCCTTAGCTCAAGAGGTTAAAGTGGAGAAGAGAAAATTCATTTTACCAGGCTGGGGAGAATTCAGTGAGGTAATGAAGGTAAAGTTCTCGACATAGTGCCTGGCATTAGCTGCTTGGTAAATGTTCATTTTCCACCCCCCCACATCACTCTATTCAGGAATCCAGACAATTAAAATATCACAAAGTCAATTTTGTAAAAAAGATGTATTGCTGCACCATGGAGACTGTGAGTGTAAAGGTCTTGGTGTTTGTATGTATGACTGGCTTGCAAAATGACAGCATGTCCCTCAGGTAGGGCCATGTTTGTTGCTGTAAGTGACTTGCAGGTCTTCTCCTGTCTGTACCTTTTAAACGAGACAAAAGCTGCTGCCAGAATGATTTTTAGTTGTCTTTTCTTTTCTTTCCCATGACTTCCTACAGCTGGATTGCCATTCTAATTAATCTCTTATCAGTGCAGTCAGGGGTCTCCTTTGGAGCCTCTTGCGGGGGTCCCACTTCAGCAGTTACTAGAGCAGCTTTCTGTTACCGAGGTTAACTTTTGAGTAGGTTCATAAGGAATGTGAGGATTCCATAGGCACAGGAGAAGTTTGCTGTAAGGTGAAGTTGTACTTGTTAGGGCTATGGATTTATTCTGACACTCAGTTTGGGCAGCTGGTTTGGGCATGGTTTTAAAAATACAGTCAGTCCTCATTATTCACAGATTCTGTATTTGTGAATTCAGATATTCACATTTTTTGTAACCCACAATTCAGTTTTCACGTGCTTTTGTGGTCATCCCCAGGGATATGCAGGTTGGGAAAATTTTGTATTGCCCAACGTGTGCTCCCAGCCAAAGCTGAAGGAGACCATTCTGCCTTCCAGTTTCTGCTCTTGTGCTGTAAACATGGCTCCTTTTCACAGGCTTTTTGTGCCAGTTTTTTGTTTTGAATTTTTGTCCTTTTTATTAGTAATTTTGCTGTTGAAAATGACCCCAAAGCGTAGTATTAGAGGGATACCCAGTGTTCCTGAATGCAAGAAGGCTGTGAGGTGCCTTACAGAGAAAATATGTGTTAGATGAGCTTTGTTCACACATGAGTTATAGTGCTGTTGGCGATTAGTTCAGTGTTAATGAATCAACAATATATTCACTAAGATGTCTTTAAACAGAAACACACATAAAACAAGATAATGTATTGATCGGTTGATGAAAATGTGACCAGAAGCTTGTAGGACCCTAATCTGGTATTTTCCTAGAAACAATGACTCAGCATTTGCTAATTGAGCTTTCATTATATCAAAAAGAAAAAAATTATGACAGATTTTGTTTAAAAATCATGATTGGCTTTATTTGCAGTTCTAGAATGGGACAACAACTCATTTTATAAAATAGAACGGGTGTTCCAATGAGCTGGGCAGAGGAGGTTGGTTTTATAGATAGAGAATGGTTGAAGAAAACAGAAACAGAAAACAAAAAGCAGATTGGTCATTTCAGAGTTACTTTCCTTGTAAAGGTTAAAGCAGAGGGAACTCAATTTATCATGTCAGGTAAAACTGGCTTGTTTGGAGATTTAACTATTTACTCTCATTTGGATTCCCCACAAGGTCAGATAGAGAAATTAGTTTCAGCTTGATGACATGGAACTTTAACATGAGTGACTCCATTTCAGTTTGGGCTATTGGGCCTAGTTACAGGAGCTCAGTCCAAACCATTGACTTCTATACATTTTATTTAACAAAGAAGACTTTATAGAATATAGCTGCAAGACTGGAGTGTTTGTTGCTCTCTGCCTTCCTTTCTTCACCGGGGTGTTTGACCCAACACCGTTAGGAAGAGGATTTCTGAGCTGTCTACTTTTTATTTTTTATTTTTATTTATTTATTTATTTATTTGAGACGGAGTCTCACTCTGTTGCCCAGGCTGGAGTGCAGTGGCCGGATCTCAGCTCACTGCAAGCTCCGTCTCCCAGGTTCACGCCATTCTCCTGCCTCAGCCTCCCGAGTAGCTGGGACTACAGGTGCCCGCCACCTCGCCCGGCTAGTTTTTTGCATTTTTTTTAGTAGAGACGGGGTTTCACCATGTTAGCCAGGATGGTCTCGATTTCCTGACCTCGTGATCCGCCCGTCTCGGCCTCCCAAAGTGCTGGGATTACTGGCTTGAGCCACCGCACCCGGCCTGTCTACTTTTAATTTGCTTTTAAAGGAGAGGTACTTAACTCAGAGCTTCTGGAGAGTCATTCTGGTTCTTGCCTGACAAGAGAAATGCTGCAAAAATGGGCTGGCTGCAGGCAGGCCCGGCCACTCCTGGCCCAACTTTAACCCTGGCACGGTGACCATGGACGGCTCTAAGTACTGCATAGTTAGGTGAACGGAGACATAGGAGACAACTGTTGAATTTGACTTTAATTGAAGATGATGTTGCTTTATTCTTTTCTTGATAGTTTCTTTTCTGCAGATGAATCTCCTTATTGTGGATTACAGCCTTGACTTTTCCTTTGTGTGATGAAGTTTGAGAAAACCAGGGATGTATGGTTTACTTTGCCAGCCTCTTCATTTCAGATGCTTAACTTGCACCTTGGCCCCTTTAGAAGAAAGCGGCCTGAGATAGGAGCTGAGTAAAAACAGTGGATGATTTATTTAATTCTTTTGGCAGGTTCTTGGGAAAAGTAACATGTATTCAATTTGGTTATAGGTGGTGGCTCACACCTGTAATCCCAGCACTTTGGGAGGCTGAGGTGGGCGAATCACTTGAGGTCAGGAGTTCAAGACCAGCCTGGCCAACATGGTGAAACCCCGCCTCTACTAAATATACAAAAAAAAGTTAGCCGGGCCTGGTGGTGCACACCTGTAATCCTAGCTACTCAGGGGGCTGAGCTGGGAGGATTGCTTGAAGCCAGGAGGTGGAGGTGCAGTGAGCCAGGATCGCACCACTGTACACTCTAGTTTGGGCTTCAGAGCGAGACTCCATCTCAAAAAAAAAAAGAAAGAAAAAAAGAAAAAAAATTTGGTTGAAATCATGGTAGAGCACTCAGTGTCCTTCCTATTAGGCAATCTTTCTTTTCAACTCTGTGCATATGACAGTACAATCTTTTCCTGTTGGAGCCTACAATTAAGGAGAGTGTTGCTTTTAGGTCTGTTGAGCGAACTGAATCTCTGGATTCACTGAGCCGCTCTGTGATAGGCTTGCAGGGCCCCTTTGCAGGTAGGTGATAATGAAGAGAGGGTGCCATGAATAGGAGGGACATGCTGAGGGGAGGGTCCTCTGTCCCCGCAGAGCACACAGCCTCCATGCCACTGCCTTCCCTCCTGACCTGGAAGCTTGATTCATGGTCCCTGTTTGCTTGCTGTGCTGACCTTCATTTGAACGGGATGTTTGTGCATCCCACCTTGATGGGAATAATTGGGTTCACTGCCTTCCCATCATAGAAGGGTTGTCCCTTCTGTGACCACTGCATTAAGGGTTACAAAATACCACATCAGTATTAAGTGCTGGAAACTGATGAGTCTTGGACAACTTCAAACTAGGCATCCTGAGTTTTCCAGAGACATCCTTATCTTCCAGATGGGAGGGAGTCATCTGTTTTATTTCTTGGGGGACAGCCTTTATCCCTTGATGCATTTACTTTCTCATCTGTAGAGGGGCACGTTTACTAGCTTAAGAACTTAATCCGGATCTTTTTCTTAGAGATCTTCATACTGAAATTCCATTGCAAGATTATCTGTAAGTATTCTGGACAACTTCAGACAAACTGAAACAAGGAAATTTAACACTCCTCATATTTTATAGTAGTAGTTGTTTCTATTATAGACTTTCAAAATCTGACATTGTTTGAGTCCTTCTCTTTTCTCATGAAATTATATCCCCCTTCCTCCCTATTCCATATGCTAGGTTGCACTATATTATTTAAAGGAGAGATTCATCTTGATATACAAAGGAAATAAGAGTTTCATTTTATGTATATGATATTCTGTGTTGTCTGGTAATAGAAAGATTTAATGGATCTGAACAAGGAAAGACACACATAAAAACCATGAAGCAGGATCCGAGTGGCACTGAATGATGGCTGTATTTTGCTGATGTTAACTACTTGGAGAAATTTTTATAGGCAGTTGATTAATCAGTTTTCATACTGTTTCTGAGATATTTTAATTGAATAATGTTTGGGAAATTATATTCTAGTGGAGATAAAATATCTTAAGTAACATATTTTAAGTAAATGTAAAGAGTTTCCTTTAAATTATCAGTAGATTTCTAATTTTAGTTAAAGGAACTTTTCCCCTCCTTGTCTTTCCCCACTTTGAATGCTTTGCAAGCAGTTTGAAAAGTGATTATGTTCAAGCTTGGTCTTTGTCTTCTTATCTTGATAAATCAAATACTCTTAATGCTGCAGTTTAGCAGCAGCAGTAAACAGCTGCCCCTAGGAGTAAAGATCTTTTTCATAATTCATGTTTGGACAGGAAGGTGTACCTAGTAATGAATCTTGATGATCTAAACCGCCAGTGATGGACCAAGGGTATGATGACATACTGGTTTGCCTTCAGGCCTTGGCTGTTCTTAAACAAACAAAATAAAGACGTCATAACCAGGTAGCTGTCTTGGGGAAACAACACTCCATGAAATATTTTAAGTGTCTTAGGCTAAGAAAAGTGAGAATTTAATACATCACAAGTTAGAATCAACTACAGTCATATGCTACATAATGACATATCAATCAACTATGGACTGCACACACCACAGTGGCCCCGTAAGATTGTAATACCATATTTTTACTGTACCTTCTCTGTGTTTAGATAAACAAATACTTAACCATTGTGTTACAGTTGCCTACAGTATTCAGTACCATGCTGTGCAGGTTTGTAGCCTAGGATCAATAGGCTATACTGTATAGTCCAGGCGGCTAGTAGGCTGCACCATCTAGTGTAAGTGCTCCCTATGGTGTTCACACAACAATGCATTCCTCAGAACATACCCCTTCATTAGGCGACACGTGACTATACTTAGGTTGTTTCAGGACCTCCCTGTCCTCTGAATGACTGAGCCCTTTATGTCCCTAATCCTTCTGTCACTTCTGGGAGGCTCAAAGAGGCAGGCAGGTTTTGTTTTCCTTCAGTTAGCTGTTCTGTCTTTGATATTAAATGTAATAATCATTTCATGTTCTGTATAAATCTTTAGGCTTTTCTGTGTCTGATCTCTCTACGTATGTGCAGTATTAATTTTAGGTCAGCAGGAGGATAGGCTTCTCCGACTGTGTTCAGCGAAATGGGGCAGAAAGCAGAGATTGCTCTAATTTGCATCCTGTCCTGACTGTATTTTCTGATTGTATTGCATTGTGTTAGAGAATGTGGTTAAGACAGTGTGTGCTATTTGTTGAGTCTTGCTTTATGGCCTAGTCAGGTTTTGTAAATGTGCCAAGTTTGTTTGAAAGTACATTTTCTAATTGTTAAGTGTAGGGTTTGTCAGAAATGTCCCAGTCTTCTATATATTTACTAATTATTTTTGTTTGCTTGACATGAGTTTATAATTGGGGGATATATGTGTATGTATAGTTTGTGTGTGTGTGTGTATGTGTGTGTGTACTTGTTAGTTTTTCTTTATAATTCTGTCAGTTTTTGCTTTGCATAGTTTAATGCTGTTTTTCTAATTAGTGGTTTGTTGTTTGGGGTTTTTTTGTCCTGAACTCATTTTGTCTGATAACTTTATGTCAAGGTTTTCCTTTTTTTTTTTTTAGTATTTGCCTGATACATCTTTTTCATCCTTTTACTTCTGAATTTCTTTCTGAGTAGCTTTTTATGTGCCTTTTGTGAAGAGCATCTAGATGTAAATTTGCTTTTCTTCAATCTGAGAATCTGTCTTTCAAATGGTGAATTGGGTCCATTCATCTTTACTATTGCCAGGTGTTTTCTTTGTTCCTTTTTTCTTAGCACCCACTTGTGGAGCAGTCTTGAGATGAGATTTCTCTTTATAGACCTTTGTCTCCCTACCCCAGGCCATGGACAGGGAGCGTTGGTTGCCATTTCTCTGGACTGGTTGTTGTTCTTGCCTTCTTTGCTTGGAGAGGGCAGCCTTTCTGTGTGCCCAGCTTGATGCAGTGACCTTGTTCCAGCTTCCTGTGCCACACAGGTCTGAGGCCATGCCTGGGTCTCTGTGACTTCTGGATATTGGCCCCTGTACCTGGTCTTGTTTTCGCCTTTTTTCCACCGGAGCTACCCCAGCCCACTCTTTCTCTTAAGCCCTGGCTTTATATTTTCTCTTATTTCTCCCCTTCCTGCTTCCCTCTTATTGAGAGACCAAGTCTCACTGTGCTGCCCAGGCTGGCCTTAAACTCCAGGACTCAAGCCGTCCTCCTGCCTCAGCCTTCCAGGTAGCCAGGATTTCAGGCGTGTGCCACCATGCCTGGCTCTTTTCTCTCTTATTACTGATACTTGGTATTTGTGCATTTAGGGAAAAAAGTTCTAATTATCCTTTAATACTCCTATACACTCGTAGTGGGAAGAGGCTCTACCTTAGCTCAGCCTACCTACCTCACCCAAATTCTGTTTGGTTCTTGATGTGCAAATGATGTCTGTGGCTAAAGATCTCTCTGTAGTATTGGTGTTTGAGCTTTTCTTGTTTTTACCTGCTAGACTATTTTTACCTTTGACTTAGCTCCTTAGTAATACAGTCATAAGCTCAATAAACAGGGGCCACCTTCTGAGAAATGCATTGTTAGGCATTTTCATTGTATGAACATCATTGTGTACTTAAACCTGTATGGTACAGCCTACAGTCCTAGACTACCAGGAGTAGCCTGTTGCTTCTAGGCTGCCCACCTGTACAGCATGTTACTGTACCGATTACAGTAGGCAGTTGTAATGCAATGGTATTTGTACATCTAAACATAGAAAAGATATAGTATCATAATCTTATGGGACCATCATATATATATGGGGGGTCCACTGTTGACTGAGACATCAATAGATGGTGGTTACATGTTTTCTTTCTTTTTTTTTTTGAGATGAAGTTTCGCTCTTGTTGCCCAGGCGGGAGTGCAATGGTGCAATCTTGGCTTAGCACAACCTCCACCTCCTGGGTTGCAATTCTCCTGCCTCAGCCTCCCTCCTGTGTAGCTGGGATTACAGGCATGTACCACTACACCTGGCTAATTTTGTATTTTTGGTAGAGACGGGGTTTCTTGTTGGTCAGACTGGTCTCAAACTCCCAACTTCAGGTGATCCGCCCGCCGTGGCCTCCCAAAGTGCTGGGATTACAGGCGTGAGCCACTGCACCCAGCCAGTTACATATATTTAACACATATTCCAAATGGAAAACAAAAGCGTTCCTGTGACTGTGAACCGATGTTCAGTGGAGTGGCTCTGTGTGTTTATTTCCTGACATGTGACTTTGCACAGGGTTTACCGCATGTCAGAGATTTGCCAAGCTGGAGGATGGGGTGACACAGGGACCTGCAGGCCATAGAATCTTTTGGCAACCGTCGTTTACTTTCAGAGAACGGCTGCAAGAGATTGAGTTTGGGGATATGTGTGCTCTGTTAGAGCTTGAATTCCTAATCCCGGTGAGTGTGAAAGCTCTGAGGAAGCCCGGATCTGGCTTATTTCTTAGTCAGGGCTGAGGCCTCATCTTCATTATTCTAAAGGGAAAAGAAGAGGAAATTCTCTGTCATCTGTCAAGTACTCTATTTTGCTTTGTTTTTCATATGAAAAAGAAAAGGGAATGTTTAGTTTGCCAAAGTGTACATTATAGCAGCCCTTGATAGAGCTGAAAAGCAGTGAAAGTGAAAATGGTATTCTGATAAAAATCTTTTTCCTTACTGAAGCTATTTGGAGAAACTAGACTAGAGAATTAAAGGATAAAGCTTTGTGTTACCAGAGAGGCCAACACCATGGCTATGACAGTGGCCAGTCTCCTCCATGCTCAGAGGGAGAACCTGTTGCACTTACGTTGTTTGTTTGTTTGAACTTTTTGTTGTGGAAAAAAATGTCCAAGACACACACACCATAAAGAAGAATATAGTGACAAGTCTGTACTCACCCCCCACCCCTTTAGCCACTTATCATGGCCAGTCCTGTTTCATCTCTACAAACACCTGCTCTCTCACTTTTTGTTTTATTTTGAAGCTAGATCCATATCACATTCACTGGGCAATATTCCAGTGTGTATCTCTTAAAAACAGATTCTTTTTTTTTTTTTTTGAGACAGGATTTCACTCCCATCACCCAGGCTGGAGTGCAGTGGTGCGATCTCCACTCGCTGCAACCTCCACCTCCCAGGCTTAAGCTGTTCTCCTGCCTCAGCCTCCCTAGTAGCTGGGACTACAGGCGCATGTCACTGTACCTGGCTAATTTTTGTTAGAGACGGGGTTTCGATATGTTGCCCAGGCTCGTCTCACTAAGCTCAAACAATCTGCCCACCTTGGCCTCCCAAAGTGCTGAGATTGCAGGCATGAGCCACCATGCCTGGCCTACAGATTATTTTTTTAAACATAGGTACAATATTAGTATTGCTCCTAAAAAATAAATTATTAATATCATGATGTGATAAACTATTGACAGACTGTTAAAATTTCATGTTATCTCACAAATCTCATGAGTTTATCTTTTTCCGTTCGAGTCAAGATTCATACAAGGGCCACACGTGGTGGTTGAAATTGTCTGTGGTGTCTCTTAATCTATAAGTGTATCTCTCTTCTGCCCTCACCCCCTCATTTGTTGAAGAAGCAAGGTCATTTGTCCTGTAGCATTTCTTACAGTCTGAACTTTACTGATTGTATCCACTCCCTGCCTCTCCTGTTGTTTTATATATTCTTTTGTCCTCCTTTTTCATATAAGCTTGTTGTTAAAGCTGGAAGCTTGATCAGAATAATAATTGATGTTTTGAGGCTGCAAGACTGCTTCACAGGTGGTGGTGTGTTCCTCCATCAGGAAGCACATCTAGTATCTAGTATCTCTCTTTCTGTGTATGATTTATTGGCTGTGTTAATGCTTAACCTAGATCCATTATTTCATTAGAGACTGCAATATGGTGGTACTGTAATTCTAGCATGTTTTCGTTTATTCGTTGGAATATATCTATAAAGAGAAACTTATCTGCTATGTGGTTGGCAATTGGTATAGGAAAAGCAGAATTTGTGTTTGATTCCTGCCTAGAATTGGACAATAGTGACCAGTTAGTTTGTTTTAGTATCATCATGGACTTGTGGACATAATGACATAGAGACATCTGTAATATGATTTAGTCAGTCACAGTTTTGACCCTTACTAATGCTCCAGTTCTCCCAGTGTTGCAAATCAGAACCTCTTGAGGTTGGCCAGTGAATTCTTTTGACTGGCCCTCTGAGATGACAAGATGTTCCAGGCTCATCTTGTACATTCGCTTCCCCAGACCTGGAATCAGCACTACTACAAAGAGCTCTGGTTCCTTTCATGGAAAATGGCATTTCGAGACCTCATTCTGGGTGCTAGAGTGCTCATTGTACTGGGTTAGTTATTGTTTCTGAGCCTTTACAACAGAGCTCAGAAAATGTTCTCCCCTCCCCTCCCCTCTCCTCCTCTCCCCTCCCCTCTCCCCTCCTCTCCACGCCCGTCTTTTCTTTCTTTCAGATAAAAATATATCATGAGTTCAAATTGGTATTTCTGATGCAACATCAGGACTATAGGTTTTCTACTTAATCTCTTTTGTCCTAAATGTATACCTTCTTTCTCCCATAGCAAGAATTCTGGTTCTCAATGACACTGGAGATGGTAGAAATAGGATATCATAAAATCATTCAGTTGCTTTATCCCATGATACACACCCGACAGCCTCGGAGTAACAAAACGAGTGCATTCGCCACCAATTTAGTAATGGAGGATGGCTCGATTTGTCTTGTGCAGTTCTTTCCACCTTAGTGTATCTCTAGGGGCGCACAGTCTGACAGCTTCTGGAACATTCCCTCTCTGTGAGCTTATGCCCCCAATTGGAGACATTGGGTTCATTTGTTTTATTTTCATTTCTTAGAGATCACTTTTAAAAATATAACTGTTTTGTAATTATTTAAAATATTGTTGTAGTTCCAGTCAAATTTAAAAGAGAAGGTGTACTATATTGAGAAAAGTCTAGTTTTTAATTCCTGTCTCCTCCATCCTGTTCTCTACCCCCCCTTAATGAGTAACTTTTTAAAAATAATTTTTGTTTTTGCTTCATCCTTCCATTGTTTTTCTTAATATAAAAAGATAAGTATACATATTTATATTCCTCTGTTTCTTAGGTAAATTGTCATCTGCTATATTTACTTTTTTCTACTTTGCTTTTTTTATTTTACAAGTCATTCAGGAGATTATTGCATAGTAGTACCACAATGGTAAAATGACATAGTGTGGGATTTTGCTTTGCTAGCCAATCTGAATTTTTTTTTAATTTTAACACATAAATTAAGCCCATTTAAATGTATTGGTAAAACCAATATGTTTGGCCTTGGCTCTGTGATTGTTTCATATTACATATGTATGTATGCAAGTCTTTTATATGAGTAGTCTTTTTTTTTTTTTTTTTTTGAGACAGGATCTTGCTCTGTTGCCCAGACTGGAGTGTAGTGGTGTGATCTCAGCTTACTGCAGCCTCGACCTCCTGGGTATATGAAGTAGTCTTTCTCTATGGTCTGTTTTATTTATTTTCTATCCCTTTTAATTTGTATTATTTTTATTATTTTTGTGGGTTTTTTTTTAAAGCGTAAATTAAATTTTTGTTCTGAGGGCTACATATGCCATTATGTAATACCATAGCCACTTCCCATTTTTTTCATTATCCATTATTTTCCTAACAGGAATATTGAAATTAGATAACACCCCCTCAACATCTGGTTTGAAAAAATATCCTTTTGACCAGGCATAGCGGCTCATGCCTGTAATCTCAGCACTTTGGGAGGCCAAGACGGATCACTTGAGGCCAAGAGTTTGAGACAAGCCTGGCCAACCTCATCACTACTAAAAATACAAAAAAATTAGCTGGGTGTGGTGGTGCACACCTGTAATCCCAGCTGACTCAGGAAGCCAAGGCACGAGAGTCACTTGAACCTGGGAGGTGGAGGTTGCAGTGAGCCAAGATTGTGCCACTGCACTCTAGTTTGGGCAACAAGAGCAAAACTCCATTTCAAGAAAAGAAAAAAGAAAATATAACCTTTTATTTTCTGTTAACTTATAAGGCAGTCTTCAAACATATTCTGTTTTTCAGCATATAAGCTATTCACTTATAAGGCAGTCGTCAGGCATATTCTATTTTTCAGATGTCCTCCTCGTTCTAACCCTCATTTTTTGAACACATAATGGTTTAGAACAATACTTACTGTTTCCCATAATTCTGTAGGTTGCCTAGGCAGTTCTGGTCTAGGCCAGACTGGCTGGGATTGGATGACCTCAGTCACACTTCTGGTGTCTCAGCTGGGATTGCTGGGACAGTGGGAGCCTCTCCCCATGTGGCCTTTTATCCTGTAGATAGCTAGTCCAGGCTTGTCCACATGGTGACCAAAGGGTTCCCAGCAGCATGACAGCACAAGCTACCCGGCAAGCCTCAGTTTGCATTATGCTTGTTAACACACCTTCAGCCAAAGCAGGTCTCATGCCAATCTTAAATTCAAGGGGAGCAATAAATACACCGCACCTCTTGATGGCAGGAGCAGAAAAGTCACATTGCAAGGGGCATGCATAAAAAGGAAGGATTTTTTTGCCGTTTTACAGTCTGCCACAAATAACGTTATACAATACTTCAATCTTGTCTCTTTTTGGTCATTGTCTGTTGGTTCCCTACTATGACCAATATTGAAATTAGCTATAATCTCTTATTTTCCCTGCCTTCCCTCTTCTGTGTCTGATTTAGAGAAATACGCTTTATTAGCTGTAAGGAAGTCAGCACTCTTATTCTACCTTCTTGTTGCCCTCTTCGTTCTATCCTTTTCTTTTTAAAATAATTATACTGTATCTACATTGTCAGAGCAAATAGCCATTGTGTACTCTATGCTAACCCTTATAACCATCGTTTGGTCTCTGTTTTACAGGTAAGTGTACATTTAATTCTCACTCTCAGTTTGTACGATGATGTTTGCTCTGTGAGTTTGGTCATCTAGTACATTTTTTTGGAAGAGTCATGGGAAAAATGCTCCCTGAGTTCTTGAATGTTAGCTTGTCAGAAGCCTTTGTACTTGAAAGTAGGCTCAGCTAGGTGTAAAAGAACCGTTGATTCAATTGTTGTTTCTTTGAAAATCTTAAATATATTCCATTTTATTTTGGCTTGAAATGCTTCTCTCAAAGTGTGATGGCAATCTGACTTTTTTTGTCTTGACTTACTCTTTTTGACCAGATGCACTGAATTTTTTTTTAAGTCTCCTAGTTTTTGACTAGTAGTTTTGGATCCGTTTTCGCAGATGTATATGGTATAGCCTTCCAGCGTGCACAATTGAGCCTTTTTTGGTTATCTGAGCAGAGGTTTCTTGAATTGTAATTTTCAGCATCGTTCTGTTCCCTTGCTTTTGTTTTTGTCTATGAAAACTTCTATTATAGCCCATCATCTGTGTCACTTTCTTTGAAATCATTTTTAATTTATTTAATTTCTAATTATTTAATTATTTTTTGGTTTTAAAATTTTTTATCTTTTAATTACCTATTTCTCTTACAGCATTTTTTTTTTAATTCTTGTATTTTTTCTAATTTGGCCCTCATAAAACAATTTTCCTTTTTATATCTAATTTTTTTTTTAGTTTTAATGTTTTCTTGAGTACTGTGACCTCATTTTTGAGATTTCCTAATTCTGACGTAATGTTCATTCTCTTTGTCTGTCTATCTGTCTATGAATTTACTTATTTATTTTTAGTTGGGTATCTATCTGTTACCTAGTCTGGAGTGCATTGGTGCTATCATAGCTCACTGCAGCCTCAATCTCCTGGCCTTAAGCAATCCTCCTGCTTCAGGCTCCTGAGTAGCTAGGACTACAGGTGTGTGCCAGTATGCCTGGCTAATTAAAGAAAAAAATTAAGACATAGGGTCTTGCTGTATTGCCCAGGCTGGCCTTGAATCCCTGGGCTCATATAATCCCCCTGCCTCAGCCTCCCGAGTAGCTAGGATTATGGGTGCAAGCCACCATGCCTGGCTTTAATATTCCTTTTTTTTTTTTTTTTTTTTTTTTTTTTGAGACGGAGTCTTGCTCTGTCGCCCAGGCTGGAGTGCAGTGGCCGGATCTCAGCTCACTGCAAGCTCCGCCTCCCGGGTTTACGCCATTCTCCTGCCTCAGCCTCCCGAGTAGCTGGGACTACAGGCGCCCACCAAGTCGCCCGGCTAGTTTTTTGTATTTTTTAGTAGAGACGGGGTTTCACCGGGTTAGCCAGGATGGTCTCGATCTCCTGACCTCGTGATCCGCCCATCTCGGCCTCCCAAAGAATATTCTTTTATATATTATTATCTTAAATCTTTTAGTTCATTTCAAAATATTAGGTACAGCTTTTCATCTGTTTTTTAGGCATGTCCTTCTCTCCTGCATTCATTGGCCAGCAGAATTTTTTCTGCTGCTGCTTTATGGGGTTTAAATGCAGTCCTCTTCACTTACCTCTAGTGGTTGTTTTCCTTTCTTTTTACTACTGAAATTTCTGAGAAAACATTAAATTTACAATAAAATGTTTCGATCTACATATGTTTAAGGTCAGTTGTTGGGCCAGTGAAACCAGTAACACTGCAACAAAACCTACCGTAGAATTTGCTACCTGAGGTGGAATTCATGTTTATATTGGGGACATCTATTTTTAAAAAGTTAGTAGCCAGGAGTGGTGGCACAAGCCTATAGTCCCAGCTACTCAGGAGACTGAGGCAGGAGGATTGTGGAGCCCAGGAGTTCAAGTCCAGCCTCGGCAGTGTAGCAAGATCCTATCTCAAAGGCTGAATAGTAAGAGACAAAAACAAGTATATATTCTGGAATTTGGCCAAGAAATGAGTAACCAGCACAGTGACGTGGGCAAGTTTGGTTGAGGGGACAGTAAGGAACAGGCAAGTGTTGATTTGTAAGGATGTTTGTTCTTTGGGTCACATACTGTGTTACTCCCCAAGAGAAGTTACATGATAGAAACTTAGCTTCACTTTGGCATCTGTAATAATTAATAGCATGATTTAACGTGGCTTCCCTGTGCAGCCTTATTTATGCCATAGAGTGTCTGCTATATGCTTGCTTATTCCAGATCATACTGCACAGGTCCTCAGGTGGCCTTTTCACTCACTACTTCCTCCCTTCTCCCTTGGGAGAAGGGAGCAGGAAGCTGGAAGACAAGCTGGCCACATGCTGCAGGGCCTTCTGGCTGAGTTATAGATTTTGCTCTTAGTGAACTATCTAAAAAGTTACTCCAATCCGTAGCCATAAGGTAACCTTTTGGGCCAGAACTCATAAAATATGGCATATTTTAAGTATGGTATTTTATAAGAATGGTATATTCTGGGGAATATCTTTCCTCAGATATTTAGTGATTTGGGCTCCCTCACATCACCTCCATCGAACAATTGTTCAAAATTTCTTAATGATGTTGTGCCTTCAACTGCATTTAAAGTGACTCTTGGCTGGGGGCGGTGGCTCATGCCTGTAATCCCAGCACTTTGGGAGGCCAAGGCGGGCGGATCATGACGTCAGGAGATTGAGACCATCCTGGCTAACACAGTGAAACCCCATCTCTACTGAAAATACAAAAAAAATTAACCAGGTGTGGTGGCAGGAGCCTGTAGTCCCAGCTACTCAGGAGGCTGAGGCAGGAGAATGGCATGAACCCAGGAGGCGGAGCTTGCAGTGAGCCAAGATCGTGCCACTGCACTCCAGCCTGGGTGACAGAGCAAGACGCCGTCTCAAAAAAAAAAAAAATTAATTAAATTAAATAAATAAAGTGACTCTTACATCCCCTCTTCCTTGCTCTCTTGTTTTCTGAAGCACTGATTGTTTCCTTTGGTCCATACCCCCACCGTTGTCTGTTTCCTTGACTAGAATCTGAGGTTCATGATATGTCCTCTGTGCCTACAACAATCCCTTATATGCACTAGTGCTCAAATGTTTGTTTAATTAATGTGTGTGTGCCAGGCACTGACCTGGTGCTGAGGATACTGTGGTGAACAAAACATGTTCTGCCCTCATGGGGTTTGCAGTCTAGTGCGAGAGACAGAAATTTGTCCAGTAAAGGGTGGAAAGTGCTTTGAGAGGGCAGAACAGGGTAAACGGACCTCGTCTGCAGCAGTCAGGGCAGGCTTCTCTAAGAAAGAGTTTTATGCACCAAGAAGTGAAAGAATGGTCAGTGAGAGCTTTGTGACAGTAGTGGGAACGCTCCACGATGATGAAGCGCCTTTTCCAAAGGCTCAGCCACAATAGGGAGAAGGGCCGACAGGTTCCAGTAGTGGCAGAAGGCCAGTGCCAAGCAGTGTTGTACGGGCAGGGGAGGGAACAGGAAGCTGGAAGACAGGCAAGCCATGTGCAGGGCCTTCTGGCCCAGTTACAGATTTTGCTCTTAGTGAACTATCTAAAAAGTAGCTCCAGTTCTTAGCCATAAGGTAACCTGTTGAGCCTGAACTCATAAAGTATGGTATATTATGTCTAATGAAGACAGGATTTTACAGGACTCCCAGCACGAAACACTAATCATTACTGGTAGAATCCATAGGCCATGGCTTGAAAATGGTTTCCTTATAACAAATTTGAGAGAACAAAGCATAGCTCAGGTAA
The DNA here is from genome assembly GCF_008728515.1 of Papio anubis. Taxonomy (NCBI): domain Eukaryota; kingdom Metazoa; phylum Chordata; class Mammalia; order Primates; family Cercopithecidae; genus Papio; species Papio anubis. The sequence continues at coordinate 59,442,387 of NC_044993.1, forward strand.
AATGAATATATATATAGTAAATAGTTCATGTTTGTATTATATATGAGTAGTTTATATTATGTTAATGATTTTGCTTTATTTATACTTTATTTGCTGAAGTTTTGAAAATATTTTTGGCCAGGCGCAGTGGCTCACCCTGTAATCCCAGCACTTTGGGAGGCCGAGGTCAGGAGTTCGAGACCAGCCTGGCCAACATGGTGAAACCCCATCTCTACTAAAAATACAAAAACTAGCCAGGCATGGTGGCGTGCACCTGTAATCCAGCTACTCAGGAGGCTGAGGTACGAGAATCACTTGAATTCTGGAGGTGGAGGTTGCAACATTGAGCCAAGATCATGCCACTGCACTCCAGTTTGGGTGATAGAGCGAGACTCCGTCTCAAAAATAATAATAATAATAATAATTTTTAAGTACTTCTGGTAGAGAAACATTTATTTGAGCTGTAAGATTAAAAAATAAAAACAACAACAAAAACCCCTTTAAAATGTGCAAAATGAGTGCTTGCTTTTATTGCTGATTTTACCTGGATGGTCAAATTCTGTAGAAAGGTATGGATAAACAAATCAGAGGCAATAAGGCAGAGTGGAAAGAATTCCATTTTTGGAGTCCCATAAGGTCCCACTTGGATTTCTGGGGTCCCACCCTTGATTTCTTATCAAAGGTGTCTGAGCCCAGCTGTCCTTCTGAGTAAAACGAAGCAGAAGTAATACTTTGCATGCACATCTGGAGCAAGACAGTGAGTCTCCTCCTCATAGACACACCATTCACCCTGGTGTCTTTAGAGCAGACCTCACAGGATGGATCTGAGGATGGGTGAGATGATTTTTTTTCTTTTTTTGAGACAGAGTCTCACTCACAGAGTCTCACTCTGTTGCCGAGGCTGGAGTGCAGTGGTGTGATCTTGGCTCACTGCAGCCTCCACCTCCCAGGCTCAAATGATTCTCGTGCCTCAGCCTCCTGAGTAGCTGGGACTACAGGTGTGCACCACCACACCCAGCTAGTTTTTTGTATTTTTAGTAGAGACAGGGTTTCACCATGTTCACTAGACTGGTCTCAAATTCCTGACCTCAAGCGATCTGCCTGCCTCAGCCTCCCAAAATGTTGGGATTACAGGGGTGAACTACCACGCCCAGCCAGGATGATTATTAATACAACAGTTAGCACAGTCATGACACTCAAGGAGCTCTTAACTAAATGGTAATTCTTAGCTACACAGTGGAAGATTAAATTCTTTGTCTTACTGAGTTTTGTACACAATGCCTTTTTAACTTATGTCTTCCAGAAGGAAGGAAAAAACCACTTTATTTTTAGACCCTACAGATTTTTCAGAATTACTTATAAAGTAGGTTATAGATGTATTTAACGGCCAGGCCTGGTGACTCATGCCTATAATCCCAGTGCTTTGGGAGGCTGAGGCTTGAGGACAGTTCAAGACAAGCCTAGGTAACACAGCAAGACCCTCATCTCTACAAAGAAATTTTAAAAATTAGCTGAGTGTGGTGGCACACACCTGTAGTCCTAGCTGCTTGGGAGGCTGAGGCAGGAGGATTGCTTGAGGCCAGGAGTGCGAGGCTGCAGTAAGCGAAGATCGTGCCACTGTACTCCAGACTGGGTGACACGATGAGACCCTGTGTCCAAAATAACATAACATAAAATAATGGATGCATTTAACCTTTCGGGTATAAATACACATGGATCTCTGCTTGAAACTGCTACTCCCAATAATTCAGGAGGCAGAGGCGAACCAGACATGTCTCAGTCTCATATTTTTGTATGATTTGAGCTCATTGAGTCAAGCTTATATTATGTGTGATGTATTGTTGATTAGCTGTTCTTTCTGACTAGTGTAGGAAGTTATCTGCCGCCTGAACACTTCCCAAGTAATTTTTTTTAAATGAGCCATCAAATAGGATGTGGTTTGGGTTTCTCAGCAGTGGGAATGGATTTGTGTTAATCTGTCTAGACGCTCTTTCCCTGTCCTTTGTGAACAAACAGTGTCATTCATTTCTGAGCAGGGTGTTGAGGGTATAGCCTTGTGTTCATCGAACAAGCCAAGCTATCTCATCCTTGACCTCTAAAAGATAATGGGACCTTGGACTCATCACCCTGTGTCAACTCATGGAGGTAAACAAGCTAGTGCTTTCAGCTTTAAGCTAGCAGTGAATTTTTGATTTTTATTTCTTACATTTTTTTAACAAGGGAAGAATAATGTATAATTTGAAGGAAATATTTTCATAGATGTGATAGAAGAATAAGAACTTATGATCTGATTTTGTGTTTTCATGGGGCTCTTAAAGGAGAAATGATCCAGAAACTACCTTGATTGAGCAATCCCATGGTTGGGTGGCATTCAGAACTTTTGACATCGGTGAATATTTTTTCCTGTGGCCCAGTTTTTTTCTGAAAAGAAAATGTGCCTCAGAAACATTTTCTGATATTTTATAGATGTCTTTTCTTCCTTTGCCTTGTCTTTCCCCCTTCCTGGTTTAGCGTAACGGAAGAGTAAGTTTGGCTAGGTGATAAGCATTGTCTGCATGGCAAAGTCAAAACACCATGTCACAAAGATGGGGGTGGCTGGACTTCTGCCCAGGGCCTCTGGTGTTGGCAGCCGAGGACTTGAGCATGGAGATCTAGGCTCAAAACACAGTGCCCTGGCGTGGACTTCAGAAAAGTGGAAGGGTAGATTGAGAAACTGAGTCCTGCTGAAAGTTTGGGTTTCTTTATTTGTCATTTTAACTAAGTAATTATTTTCTTTCTCTTTGAGTCTCTGATTTTTTTTCTTTTTTAAATCATAAAGATTAATTTTTCTTCCTTACTTGTGGATTAAAAAAAACAAATTTTTACAAAGCCCTATATAATTTGTGGTTCAGTGTAGGCACTTAATTATTGCTAAGTTTATAGCTTCCCTATTCTTCATTTTTTCCTCCTAGAATTCACCAAAATGATAGAAAAATAATGGTACTGTGTACATTGTATATTTTATATGTAATGATTAAAAGAGCCACCCTGATGACAATTTACATTTTAGGAGAATATGTAGCTTTACTCAGTTTTTCTGCAGTTTTTGTTGACTTTTTTTTTTTGGGAAAACTAATCACTCCATGCTCTGAAAATGACCCTGACATTTTCATTTTCTTTACAAATGAACGTATTCCCCCAGCCTCTGCTGTTCTTTCCTTTGAGGAGAGTCTCGGACTGCAAAGATGCCTGAAATGCCCTAGCAGCAACACCCAGTAGATGACAGGGGGAATCGTTAGGTGATCCGGGAATCCTTCCCAATGGGAACATCCTACCAGTTGTTTTTGCCATTGTTCTGTTGGAGTGTTTTTGTTTGTTTGCTCTGGGTGAGAATTTAGCCTTCTCCACTGAAAGAAAATTGTTAGGAGTATGTTAGAATCAACCAAGCCCTCACATTTTTGTTTTGTAACTCTGGTGAGTTGTGAAACCCATTTCTGAGGGATCCAAAGCAGTAACAAGGACACTTATCTATTATCTTCCTTTTCTACTAAAAGAAATTCAATGCCAAAGATGAATTCTTTGAAGAATAGAAAAACATGCAGACCTTTCCAGGGGTTGAGGATGTACTGATTTATATGAAGCAAGTTTTACACTTTGCCCTAGTATTTGTTTAGTGCAGTTAATACTGTAAATAAAAGTATCTTTCAAGTGCTCTTGGAAATTGGTGGATTTGACCAACTGTTAGAGCTTAATATTGGTGGGTAGGCTTTAAATGTTGATCAGAGTTGATCTTCATAATTTGTTATCTATCTTATGTAATGGATAGAGTTTAGGGCTTAAAATTTGCATCTTCCAAAGGTCCTTTCACATGAAAAACGATTGGTTATTAAACTGCTTTACCATTTCAATAAAATGTTAAAATAAACTGTTAGCCAAAGAAAAAAAATTACTAAATAATCATGCAGTAAGTCACACTTATTAAATAAAGCCATTTCTTTCCCTTGTCTCCACCTCCAGCTCAGTAACTCCTAAGTGTGCTGTTTATTCTTTCTGTGAGCCAGCAAGGCCAGCTTAGTGGTGATGTTGCCAAGAGAGTGTCCATGGGTGGGTAGATGGTGTCTGGATGCCACATCAGGGGCTATGAGTAAGTCTAACAAATAGCTGACACAGGGTTTATACTTTTCTTAGGTAGCTTCTCAAACAAGCTGTTTATCATAAGCCAAAAACATATTACCTATGTAACCTTGTAGGAGACAGATACCTTTCTCATTGCAAACGGGTGTCTTTCTTGAGAGGTCAGTCTCAGTGGTCGATGTCACCTGAGTTATTTTAATTATTTCAGAATAATTTTGTTTATAATTTAACTGCTTCTTTGGAAATTTTACCTTTTAAAAAAATTTACCTTCTGGATTCTCAGAATAATTTTATTATTCTCAGAACCACTTACTTTGAATAATAATATATATATATTTTTAATTAAGAGACTGGGTCTTGCTTTGTTGCCCAGGCTGGTCTTGAACTCCTGGCTTCAAGTGATCCTCCTACATCAGCCTTTCAAAGTGCTGGGATTACAGGCGTTAGCAACCATGCCCCGATCCCTGAGAATAATTTTTAAATTATCTTTGTTTTTCACGTTTCCACATACAACATTGAATAATTTTTAAATTCTATCAAATGTTGGAAATTGTCAGCTTACAATGTTGATTTGCATGCATTCAGAAATTATAGGGATTTCTGCCGAGACCAGCTCAGTTGGGGAGACCCTAACCCAGTGGTGCTAGAGGAATTAAAGACACACACAGAAATACAGAGGTGTGAAGTGTGAAATCAGGGGTCTCACAGCCTTCATTCAGAGCTGAGAGCCCCAAACAGATTTACCCACATATTTATTAACAGCAAGCCAGTCATTAGCACTGTTTCTATAGATATTAAATTAACTAAAAGTATCCCTTATGGGAAATGAAGGGATGGGTCCAATTAAAGGAAAAGGTTGGGCTAGTTAACTGCAGCGGGAGCATGTCCTTAAGGCACAGATCGCTCATGCTATTGTTTGTAGCTTAAGAATGCCTTTAAGCAGTTTTCCGCCCTGGGTGGGCCAGGTGTTCCTTGCCCTCATTCCAGTAAACCCACAACCTTCCAGCGTGGGCTTTATGGCCATCATGAACATGTCACAGTGCTGCAGAGATTTTGTTTATGGCCAGTTTTGGGGCCTAGTTTATGGCTAGATTTTGGGGGGCTTGTTCCCAACATGTCCCCTTTATTTGATTTGCAAATGGATGAAAGCAAAGGCAGCTTTGTCACAGTGAGCTACTTCTCACAGGAGTCAGGATCCACATCTGCAGACTATACAAAGAAACAACACAGATTAAAAGCACAATCATCATTGAAATCACAGAGCTTCCAAGTGTTTTTATCCATTTTAATGGCTTACTAGCTGCTAATTTATCTGTAACTCCTTCAAGCACTCCAGTTCCCGTCATTAAGGTCAGGTATGCCTGGGATACTTTAAATATTTATTCTTTAATTTTGTAATATCTAAAGACAAGTTTGTAGAGTGTCTTTCTAGATGCTTTTTTATTCTTTCCTAAATGTTGATCTTATTAAGAGCTATTAATAGTTTCCACAAATCCTTATGTTTAGCTCCTGCAATGAGCCGTATCATTTGAGGGTGAGGTGCCACTATACCACCATGGTTCCAGATAATAGGAACTTTTGCCGTACTTCTTATCATTTCTACCATGTGACCATTTTGTTCAGACCAGCTGAACATAGTGTGGCCATGGCATGCAGACTGAGAGGTGCAATTTAAACTAAACATCCCCTTAGGGGACCAATCAATAATGATTCCATAGGAATCATTGTGCAGCACCTCTGTCTGTTCTGCAGTGCAATCTTCCTAAACAAGTACGTTCATTATTTCTGGCCGGGTTCTATTTTGTTTATAAATAGGTTTTTGAAGGCGGTATGCCTCAATTATAGGAGCAGATTTATTATGGTAAATACTGAGATCAGAAAGCATGTGTAACAGTGTTGTAGAGTGATTACATCTAGGCATTATTACCAGCCAAGATTGATAAGTATGCCTAATAAGTGTAACTGTCCTCTGTGTCAGCCTTTGTTGAAGGAATATTCACAGCAGTGATGATAACTGCTATCACAGGTACTATTAAATTACTCATTGTGACTGGTTGTCCTGCTTTCCTCAGGTTTTCTTCCGCCTTCTGTGACAGCTTCTTGATCTTTCCCCGGGTGGGTGGCTGTGTTTGACGGGTGTTGCTCGTGACAGTTGGGGTCTTCCTCAGCGTCAGTCTTGATGTGGCTGCAACTGGGGGGTCCTTGGGATCCTCCTGGAATCTCTTCCTCGGCATCTAGCTCATGATAAGGTTTTAGGTATCTTGATGGTATCCAAATCGGCTGTTGATTTTGGCCTGGAGAAACACAAGTAAAACCTCTACCCCAAGTTGTTATTTTACCTATTTCCTAACTTTTTGTTATTGGATCTCTCCACCAAATCAATTGTTCTGCTTCTGTCTTTGCGGCTGGTTTCTGTAGATGCTGTTCAACTACTGATAACATCTGGCCTTTGGGCAGTCCCAAAAAATTTAAAGTTAATAATACTAGATTCATTTGCATCTGTGGGGTTCCATATTCTCTATTTCCCCCTTTCTGCTTTTGCAACTGCTGTTTTAGGGAGAGAGTCATTCATTCCACTATGACTTGTCCTTGAGAGAATTGTATGGGATACCAGTAATGTGTTTAATATTCCACATAGAGAAAAATGTAGCTAGAGCTTGGCTAGTATAGCCTGGGCATTATCTGTTTTAATAGAGGTTGGAATGCCCATCACCGCAAAACTGCAAACGGTGACATTTAACACAGGCAGAAAACTTTCCTGATTGACATGTAGCCCAGACAAAGTGAGAAAAGGTGTCCACACATACAGGTACATAAGCTAGTTTCCCAAACAAGGGAGTATGTGTGACATCCATTTGCCAAAGAATGTTAGGTTCCAATCCTCGAAGATGAACTCCTCCTGTAAAAGATGAGGAATGTATCATTTGGCAAGTTGGGCATTGCTGGATAATAGCTTTAGCTTCTTTCCAGGTAATGCTGTATCTGCATTTGAGACCAGAGGCATTAACATGGGTTAAATTATGAAAGCGTGTAGCATTAGATATTGCATTAGCAACTAGGCAATCGACTATTTGATTCCCTTCAGTCAAAGGTCCTGGAAGAGGTGTATGAGCCCTAATGTGAGTGATGTAAAAAGCGTGTATTCTACTTCTAACTGCTGCTTGCAGTTGGGTAAATAAAGTCATCAGTTGTTCACCTGTATGAAATCGTTAACTGAGCATTTTCAATTAACTGTGTGGAATGAACCATGTATGAAGAATCAGAAATCACATTAATAGGCATATCAAAAGCAGTCAATACCTCAATTACAGCTACAAGCTCTGCTTTTTGAGCTGAAGTATAGGGTGTCTGGAAAACTTTACCTTTTAATCCAGAATAAGAAGCTTTACAATTACTAGACCTATCTGTAAAACAATGAAAGCGCTTAGCAGGCTGCAGGTTGTTTACTGCAGGAATTGGAAATGCAAACTGTTCACAGTCTTGCTTAGCTAAGGGAATAGTAAAAACAAACAAACAAACAAAAAACAGTCTTTTGAATCTATGACTATTAAAGGCTAATTTTTTGGAATTATAGCAGGAGAAGGCAATCCTGGCTGTAATGCTCCCATAGGTTGTATAACTGAATTGATGGCTCTTAAGTCAGTTAGCATCCTCCATTTACCTGATTTTTTCTTAATTAAGAAAACTGGAGAATTCCAAGGGGAAAATGTTGGAGCTATGTGCCCATTTTCTAATTGTTCAGCAACTAACTTCTCTAAAGCCTCCAGTTTCTCTTTACTTAGCGGCCATTGTTCTATCCAAATTGGCTTATCTGTTAACTATTTTAAAGGTATAGGTTCTGGAGGCTTAACAATGGCTGCCATCAAAAATTATTTCCTAATCTTTGGTGGGAACTTTGTCTTTCCTCTTGAAGCGGTTTTTTCAAACCTTGCAAATTGTTTTCTAGTACCATACCAGGGACATACCCCATTTCATGCATTGTATGTTGACTTTGAGGGCTATATAATTGTTCTGGAATTGGAACTTATGCTCTCCATTGTTGTAATAAATCTCTTCCCTATAAATTTATAGGTACAAAAGTTATAATTGATTGAATAGTCCCAGGTTGTCCATTGGGCCCTTCACAATGCAAAATATAACTAATTTGATATACTTCAGGGGCTTTACCAACCCCAACTATGTTAAATTGAGCGGGCTGGATTGGCCATGCAGACGGCCAGTGCTGTAGAGAAATGATTGAAATGTCTGCTGCTGTTTCTACCAAAGCTTTAAATTTCTCTCCCTGAATAGTTATTTCACAGGTAGGACATTTATCAGTAATTTGATTTACCCAATAAGCTGCTTTGCCTTGTTTATTTGTGCTTCAAAATCCTCCTGTTCATTTAATTTCACATTTTCCTATTCCTACATACAGCACAATCAGGAGCTGTGCTATATGCTTTCCTGGCTCTGCTTTCCAGGGAACAGAAGTAGATATAACAATTTGAATTTTCCCGTTGTAATCTGAATCAATGACTCCTGTATGTATATATACCCCTTTTAAATCTAAACTGGATCTTCCTAAAAGTAATCCTATTGTTCCTGCTGGCAAGGGTCCACAGACTCCTGTTGGGACCTTTTGTGGGAGTTCCTCAGGCAGAAGGCTCACAGCTTTTGTGCAGCATAAATCTACTGCAGCACTACCGGCTGTGGTGGGGGACAGACATTTTACAGGGGTGAGGAAATAGCCTGAGCTGAAAATGCCCCAATTTAGAATGGGGCCCGGGACGGGTCCCTCATGGCGTTTCCTGAAATCGGGTTCCCTTCTTTATCAAACTTAGAGTGACACTGATTAGCCCAGTGTTTTCCTTTTTTGCATTTTGGACATATTTCAAGCTCAGCAGTTTTCTTTTTTCCCCTATCTGGTAGCCTGACTCCCTGATTTTTTCTACATTCTTTTTTAGTACGACCATGCTTTCCACAGTTAAAACAGGCTCTAGGAAACAGAGTATTTCCTTTATCCACTCTCAGTCCTGCCATTGCCTGTGCCAACAAAGTAGCTTTATTCAGATTACCTCCGATACCACCACAGGCCTTGATATAATGAACTAAATGTGCTTTCCTGAATTTAAAAGGAAAAGGCTCAAATGTATCTATAATATTTCCTTGTTGATCTGGGGGGTGTATTCTAACAGGGAACTGCCAAGCCTCTAAATCACCCTCTCATCTAGCTTGCTGAATTCCTGCCTGAATAGAACTGAGAGTGGTCGCTCAAGGCGCTGCTCGAACAGTCACTGGGGCAACTGCTTTTCACCCAGTGTCCTCTGGAAAAGAAAGATCTGGAGGGTCTTTTTCCTCAAAATAATGAGGGGGTGCAGAAGGGTAGGGATGAACCTCTCCTTCCTTTGCCACTTTAGCTTTAGCTGGTAAATAAACATGCTCTGTAACCTCTTCTGTTACTTTGCTATACTCTCCTTTCTCCTCATCATCAGTGTGAAAAAGTTCCAAGGCGGAACAAATGAGAGTCCACACTTGTCCCATTGTTACCCTGACGCTTCCAAACTCCCCTTCTTACTCACCGTGGGGATTGCTTTAAGAATACTCGGGTGTCCTCCAGCTAGTTCCACCTTCTCCAACTTTGGCTCTGGCAACGCTTCCACCTGGATTTGAGGCCCCACCTTGGGCGCCACTTCCCGAGACCCGCTTTGTTGGGGAGACCCTAACCCAGCAGCACTAGAGGAATTAGACACACACAGAGAAATATAGAGGTGTGAAGTGGAAATCAGGGGTCTCACAGCCTTCAGAGCTGAGATCCCCGAACAGAGATTTACCCACTTATTTATTAATTTTTGATACATCTGTTTATAGTTATTTTAAAGTTTCATTTTTATAAACTCTCTCTGGTTATTACAGAGTATCTCACTATGGGAATATGAGCCTGCATTTGTCCACACTCACTTTTCAGATCCTGTAAATCAAGTCACTATAATAATAAAAATCTTTTATTATGTTCTGAGTCCAGGAATGCTACACATGCTTTGTCTTTTATTTTTATTTATTTTTTAAAAAAATTATTTTACTACTATTATTTTATTTTTTATGTGTAGAGATGAGGGGAGTCTCACTCTACTCTCCAGTCTGGTCTTGAGTTCTTGGCCTCAAGCAATCCCCCTACCTTGGCCTCTAAAAGTGCTGGAATTACAGATGTGAGTCACCGTTCCCGGCCTGCCTATCTATCTGTCTGTCTGTCTATCTGTCTGTCTGTCTGTCTGTCCTATGTCTGTCTGCCTGCCTGCCTGCATGCCTATGTTATTTGTTTATTGACCTGCCACTTCAGGATAAAAAAGTATTTATAAAAATAAAACAGGTACATATTTGTGACAGAAAATTTGGGAAACACACAATAAAGAAACATAATCACCCAGAAATAATTATGATAACATTCTGACATATTACAGTATCATGTTTCATTATTTTATGTAGGTGTAATCATACTATAGATGGACTTGAATATTTGCTTTTCACATTAACAGTTGTGAGAAGTGTTCTCAAGCTGTTTAAACTCTGTGAAATCATTTTAAATTTTAACTGACTGCATTAGATAAGCCATCAAGTTGATATGCCATAATTTATTTACTCAACAGTATTCTTATTATAGGATCTTTCATTTATTTTTTATTTTTACTACAATTTTTATTACTCTCAAACCTCTTTGGGCATAGGAATTTCATATGAAAGAAAGAACTGCAAATGGGAAATTAAAAGTCTCTAGAATTCCACTTGGCCTCTTTTTTTTTTCCCATCACCCAGGCTGGAGTGCAGTGGCGCAATCTTGGCTCACTGCAATCTCTGCCTCCCAGGTTCAAGTGACTTTTGCGCCTCAGCCTCCCGAGTACCTGGGACTACAGATGCACACCACCATGCCTTTTTTGTATTTTTAATAGAGATGGTTTCGCCATGTTGGCTAGGCCCGTCTCATACTCCTGGGCCCAAGCTATCCACCCACCTTGGCTTCCCAAAGTGCTGGGATTACAGGCATGAGCTACCACACCTGGCCTTCACTTGGCCTCTGTTGATTACATGATAGTCAGAGAGCTGGTTTCAACAAAAAGTTTCAGAATCAGAATTTCTTATAGATTATCAGATCACCCTTTAAAGAAGGTTATATTAGTTATGCTTCTCCAACATTAAGTCTTTTCAAAACCATTCTTCTTGGCATTTCTTTGATTACTACTGAGAGAATGCATTTTCTTTCCTTTTTTGTTTGTTTTTGGAGTTAGACCTCATGCATTTTATTTTTTAATGATATTTTCTCCCACTCTTTTTCTTGTTTTAAAGGCAGTGAGGTCTCACTATGTTGGTCAGGCTGGACTTCAACTCCTGGGCTCAAGCAGTCCTCCTGCCTCAGCCTCTCAAGTAGCTGGAACTAAAGGCTCGTGCCACTGCATTCAGCTTCAAACCTATAGATAACTTGGCAATATTCTATCATATTTGCTCTATCTCCCTCTCTGCAGACACACACACACACATATGTACACAAGCATAATATATACATATGTGAACATGTATACATGTATTTGTTTTTTATTGCTAAACTACTTGAGAGAGATATAATGGTTCGCTTAAAAATATTTTAGTGTATTTCTCTTAAGAACACAGGCTTTTTAAAAATATTGCCCTGATATATTTATCACACTCAGGAAATTTAACACTGATATGATTTTGATATGATTTAATGTCCATGCTGTAATCAAATTTCCCCAAATGTCCTAATAATGTCCCTTACAGTTTTTCTATTTTTATTTTTGGATCCAAGCTCCAGTCAAAGTCCTGTGTTACTTTTAGTCATCATAGTTCTTTAGTCTTTAGTATCCTTTAATCTGGAACAGTTCCCCAGCCTATTTTTTATTTTCACAAGATTGACATTTTTCTGAGGAGTTCAGATCAGTTGTTTTACAGTGTCCTTCAATTTGCATATTTCTGATTATCTCATGATAAGATTCAGATTAAATGTTTTTGGCAGGAGTACCACGTAGTTGATGTGCTCTTTTCAGTGCATCACACTGAAAGGCACGTGGTATCAGTTTGTTCTGTTATTGCTGATGTTTGGTTTGACATCATTTAGGTAAATAGTGGTCACAGATTTTTCCATCGTAGCCTTCCTGCTTTGTAATAAATAAGTACTCTTTGGTTAATACTTTGAGACTGTGAAACCCTATTCTTCAGTAATCTTTCATCCAGCAGCATTAATGTCCATTGATGATTTTTTTTAAACATGGATTGCTTTTGAAATTTTATGACCTCTTAGTGCAAGGATGTCATTCAAATTTTAGTTCACATGTTGCCTAAGCTGACACTAGAATTATTTTCAAAAGTTTAATTGGTTGTTATTATTTTGTGAATTGTGTGCTTTTCTTGCTGATTTATAAGCACACCTACATCATGATTATCATTTATTACATTTAATGAGCCATTGGTTATTAGGTACAAGACACGGTTCTGAAATCCTTGTAATTGTATGAACTACAGGTATCTTCCCCTTCCCCTCATTTTATGGGAGAAAATGATGCTTAGATTAATCCTGAGTTTTGTATTTCGCAAATATTTGTCCCGATTTGTTGTACAGTGTGTGTGTGTGTGTGTGTGTGTGTGTGTGTATTTTAAGAGACAAAGTCTTGCTATATTACCCAGTATTCACAGGTGTGATTATAGCACCCTACAGCCTCAGCCTTGAACTCCTGAGCTCAAGGTCCTCCCACCTGAGCCTCTGGAGGAGCTGGGACTACAGGCATGTGCCACTGTGCCCAGCTCTTCTTAATCTAGTCTATGTTGCTATACCAAAGCTTTACATTTTCCATAGTACATCTGTCAGTTTATTTTTTCATAGTTTCTGGCTTTAGTGTCCTGTTCAGAAGCATTAAGCATTTAATTGATTAGGAATGAGATTTGTTCACTTGACTTTCAGTAAGTAGGATTGCCAGATTTTGCTTAAAATAGCTATGTCCCAAATATTGCATGGTATACTAAACAATAATATGTAATTTATCTGAAATTTGGCATCTTGCATTGTTATGTGGTAACTTTATCAGTAAGACTTTCCCTGACCACTTAATTTAAAATCACAACCCACACCTCAGTACTGCCTGCTTTTTGTTTTCTCCATAGCACTGCACGTACACTGTGTATTTTACTTTTTTGTTTAGTGTCAATATCTCACCATTAGATTGTAAAATCCATGAAGTCAGGCTTTTTATTTTAACTTTTAAATGGAGGCTTAACATACATGTAGGAAAATACACATGTGAAACTGTACTGCTCAACGAATTGTCTTAGGAGGGCAAAGATTTTTTTATTGTAAGTTTTTCTCAATGCCTAAAATAGTAGGTGATCAGCAAATATTTGTTGATTGAATCAATGATATAACCTATGAGAGAGGCATTCATGTTACTTTTTCCCAAATAACTAGCCAGAGAATTTATTGATTATGTATTGCTTGTTTATTATTCTCTTGAAAGCATGTTTTTTCCTCCCCTCTCCCTACTTTCTCCCTCACATAATTTTTATTTTATTTTATTTTATTTTTTTTTGAAATGAAGTCTTGCTCTGTCACCCAGGCTGGAGTGCAATGGCACAACCTTTGCTCACTGCAACCTCTGCCTCCTGGGTTCAAGCTATTTTCCTGCCTCAGCCTCCCGAGTAGCTGGGATTACAGGTGCACGCCATCATGCCCGGCTAATTTTTTGTATTTTTATTAGAGATAGGGTTTCACCATGTTGGCCAGACTGGTCTCCAACTCCTGACCTCATGATATCCCCACCTCAGCCTCCCAAAGTGCTGGGATTACAGGTGTTAGCCACCGTGCCAGCCCACCTCAACCTCACATAATTTTTAATGAATATGAATAGCATAATTTAACTGTTCTCCTACTATTAAACATTTGTTTGTGTTTTAAAAACATTTTTAATTCAAAAATTTGTATATCCTTGTGCATTAAAAATTAGTCATCATTTCAGATTGTTTTCAGATGATTTCCTAAAAGAGGAATTACTAGGTCAAAGGATATGATCCTCTCTAAGCCCCTTCTCGTTTAGACAGAACACTCACTGACAGTCAGTAGACCTCTCTGCTGAAGAATGCACACACAAGGACTGTTGATATCATGCCCTTGGTTCACTGCTTCTAAGAACAGCTTACCACCATCTGCTAGCAGAGTAGGTGGTCATTACTTTGTATCTTCCTTGACATCAGCTCCTTGCAGCCATGTGGGATCGAAACATCTTGAATTTGTATTCCAGTTCTCCTTATACCAGTTGCAAGACTTTGGACAAGTCATTCAACAGGGTCTTCAGTTTTTTCTATAAAGTGAGGGTAACAGAGCCTACAGCACTGGCAGCGTGTACTACGTGTGATATAATCTCAGGGAATGATAGCTACCACCCTAAGGCAGGTGACCGTGCTGCTCAAAGCCTGCCCAGTCAGTGGTCCAGACCATTTTGGTAGATGCACGAGTGACCACTTCACCTTGGCCAAGAAATACTTGTAGGACAAATGAGGGCCAGAACCTGAATTTATAAGACAGGATTCCCACCTTTCTGTTTTGTCAACAGGTAGGCAGGGAAAAGAGTGGTATCATAATCCCTTTCAAACAAGAGATTTATTTGAACACCTTCTCAGCTTAGGCTGCCCTCATCTTTCCTTGCATGACATATTCATGATTCGTGCATTTCTATCACCTTTGCTAAAAGAAATAGATATTGCATTACCCTTTTCTCATATGAGTCAGCTCTTTTCAGAATTGCTTCTAACCACAGAGAATTCCTTACAGCTCCCTAAGTGTTGTTTGTGCACCTAGAGTACAAATTGACCTGTGTAAACTACCCTTGTATGGACATTACATTCACCTCCTTGCTGCCAAGAAGAGAAGGTGGGAGTCTCTTCTTTCTGGTGTTCTCATTCCCCAGAAAGGAGAATCCATTCAGCTAACATCACTGCCTCTGTGGGAGGAGGTTATTCTCAAACTTCTATGAAGCCCCCCAACACCAAAGCAGAGCAGATAGGAGCACTCAGGGGCACAGCGGAGTGAGGGCGGGGCACAAGTTGAAATTTCTCTACAGTCTTATATTTTATTTAAACCATTGTCATAATTTTTTAAAAAATGCTATTCTACAATATGTCCATTTTACTTTAATACTATTTTTTTTAATTGCCAGATTAATTATTTAATTTTTCCTCCCTGATCTCTAGTAAAATCCATGTCCTGAGAAGTTAAGCCATGGTTCTTCAGTGGCTTGTAGTAATTGCAAGCCCAGGGCTGTTCGGAAGCAGAGAGAAGTAGCTGTATTAGCTGTTCTCTCCTGGAGAAATATCACTGCAGGTATAGAATAGCTAAAACATCTTCCTTGTCTTCAGAGAACTAGGTTGGGTACGTGTGATCAGAGGACAGGCACAGAGGCTTAGATCATATGTTTGCTAGATACCAAGTAGAGTTACATCGTAACATTTTAAAACTTGTGTGAATTCAAATGTACTTGATGAGGCTAATTGTTTTTTAGGGTGTGAGACTGGTTTTGCTTGTCACTCCACTCAGCAAAAGTATGTATTCCAGTGAGTTGGAGATGAAATGGGAGATGTAGATTCTGCCCCTTCCTTGTGAATATCAATTTTCACACTCTTCTTGTAGCGGGCTTCTTGCTAGTTATAAATAATGTGTGTTCATGCATGTGTGTGCATGTGTGTTTAATAACATGGTGCTCACATGAAGCCATCTTCTTCCTCTGATGTGCTAGAGGAGAACCAGTAGTGTGTTGGAAAAACCAGCTGTGTTGGCTTCGCTGAGAGACACATGTTCTCCAGTGTGAAGAAAGAAGTTTCAAGGGTAATTTTAACTAAAAGCAAAGTTCAACTTTAGCGTCCCCACCCCTTTCCCCACGCATGAATACTCTGTTGTGACTGCAGTCTTAGATGCTTTCCCTGAAACCAACTGTGGAAAGCACCTCAATTCAAAGATAAGAAAACAGTTGCCCAGAGAGGCATGTGGCCTTCCAATAGTAGAGCTGTCTGCCCCAGAGTATGCACACTCATTCCATTGTGCCTTCTGCTCATATGATGTTTGTTAACTCTTTTAAATCCTGAACCAGTCAAAAAAACATTTTAAAAAAATAATCTAAACAGCATTTAGCTAAGGCCTCTAGAGAGCTGAGTGCAAGGTGTGCCTGTGCTATTTCCAGAAATGGCAGTGATTTATGCCTGCACTCTGGCTTGAGTTGTGACAGAACAGGCTCCAATGGGTGTGGTTTTAGTGCCTTGTCTGTGATTTTCAGGATACATTCAGGTAACTACTTCCTAATGCATTCACCAAAGAGCATGCTTGTGGGCAGAGCATGTGCTGGGGAGAATGCCAGCTGTGAGCGGGGGAACAGATGACTCAGCATTCCAGCGGGCTGCCTGCCCAGGGACTCTCACCATGACAGCTTTAATAACATGGTGGCACATTGCCTGGTAACCTGAGAGTTGGTGGGGTTTGTTTCTACCTACTATACCAAAAAGCTTTCTATCAACTATTGGCCAACCACATCACGGTGGGGTAAGAGATAAACTTGGCTCTGCAAGGTGACTTTCTTTTTCTAGTTTTCATGCCTCTGCCTACATTTTAACATTCATTCCCTTTTTCTTTCTATTTTTGTTTGTTTGTTTGTTTGGGACAGAGTCTTGCTTTGTTTCCCAGGCTGGAGTGCAGTGATGCAATCAAGTGATCCTCCCACCTCAGCGTCCCAAGTAACTGGGACTACAGGCGCACACCACCACTCCGGACTAATTATTATTATTATTATTATTAGGTAAAGATGGGGTCTTACTCTTTTGCCCAGGCTGGTCTCGAACTCCTGGGCAGGCTCAAATAATCTGAAAGTGTTGAGATACAGACATGAGCCACTGCAACCAACCTGCTCGCTTTTCTCATTTGTATACTATGTAAAGGTGGAAGCTGGATAGTTGACTTCCATATCATGTCCTCGAGGGAATTAGTTACTGAAAAGATGGTCTTTTTTATATTAGTTAAAATTATTTCGTTTGCTATTCAGACCTCTGGACTATTTCCCTGGGTGCCTCATAGCAGAAGAGTCTGTAGCCATGGACCTGCTTGCCACAGATTTGATTTTGGCAGAACAGATCTGGGTGTAGCCTTAGAAGCAAGCTAGGCTTTTTCTTTTCTGTTGGTAAAGGCCTCTAACTGCTGCCCTAAGCTGGCATAGGACACAGGGTGCTATCTGTGAGCTCACTGGAAAAATGTGGTTTGTGGAGCTTTAGAGCTGGGTTCCACGAAAGCTGCTTTCAGGTACTTTTTTTTTCCTCCATCAAAATCTCAGCATATGCAAAGGCAGTAGAAGCAAATTCATTCATTAGACATGCTTTAAAATGAGATTTTGCTTATGCTAGAGGCATTAGATGTAGGACTTTAGAATTAGAATCTAAAGGGTGGTAATATTTTTTTCTAGGGAAAGAAATGTAGAGAGTACTTTATAAAAACCACAAGAGTAGGCAGGCTTGGTGGCACGTGCCTGTGCCCTGGCTGCTTGGGAAGGTTGCTTGAATCCAGGAGTTTGAGGCTGCAGTGAGCTGTGATCACACCTGTGAATAGCCATTGCACTCCAGCCTGGGTAACATAGTGAGACCCTGTCTAAAAAAAAAAAAAGTAAAAGATAAAATTTACAGCATTCCATTATCAATCAGAAACCATTCAAAGCTAGGCACAGTGGCTCACACCTGTAATCCCAGCACTTTGGGAGGCTGAGGCGGGAGAATTCCTTAAGCCCAGGAGTTCAAGACCAGCCCTGGCAACATAGTAAGATCCCACCTCTACAAAAATTTTAAAAATTACCCGGACATGATGGCATGCTCCTGTAGTCCCAGTTCCTCGAGAGGCTGAAGTGGGAGGATAGCTTAATCCTGGGAAGTTGAGGCTGCAGTGAACCATGGTTGTGACACTACATTCCAGCCTGAGTGACAGAGTGAGACTGGGTCTTAAAAAACAAAAAATGAAAGAAAACATTCTGTGTTCTGCTATACATATACATGACTTTCAGAAGTTGTTTTTCAATTTCCTAATTTGTGTTGAGTATTTTGACATTGTAGGAAACTCTCAGGTCACTGAGAATTTTAAAATATGATGTTATAAAATATTCAAAAATACTTTGACATGTTATAATATCACACTTGCCATTGCATTAATATTGTTTTTATTTAAAAAAATTTTTGGAGACAAGATTCCCTTTGTTGCCCAGGCTGGACTTGAACTCCTGGGTTCAAGTGATCCTCCCGCCTCCTCCTCCTGAGTAGCTGGAATTACAGGCACGTGCCTCTTCACCTGGCTTGTTTTCGTGTTTTATATTTATCTCTTGTTGGCTTGACTTTTTTATCTAACCGGTTGGTTTTACAACGAATGTTTAAATAGACAAAAAAGCTCTACATTAATTTCTCTGTAGAATGTAGAAAGCAAAATGAATACTTAGAACAATTTAGAGATTTAATGACTTGACTGGAAAGCTGAACAATGCCAGTATCACTTTTTAAAAAATCCTATTCTCCTGCTGGCAGAGAATTTCACAGATCCTTTTAATGTCCAGGAGTGGTGAAGAACTTGTTGCTTCTTTGAAGTTTGGGAGTTGCAACCTTCTATTGATAAAAACAGTTTCTCAGCAAATGGGAAAAGTTCGCTCTCCCTGATTCTCCTGCAGGCTCACTGTCTCCTCCCACTTCCTCTCTCTGTCCCGCTCTCTCTCTCTCTCTCTCTCTCTCTCTCTCTTCCTTCTCCTTCTCCCACCCCTCTGTATTACCTGTGTTAGACTCAAGAGTAATGTCACTCATCATGCTTCTTCTCCTAGCGGCCTAACTTGCTCCAGTTCAGATCTGAATGCTGTTTTTAGGTCTGATGTCAGCAGCAACAGCCCCTGTAACAGGGAAGCAGCTTACTTAAGGAAAAAGAAAATAAAGAGCTAGAATAGTCCTCCTAAAATCCCAAATCCACAAGGAAGTGATGTGGTCATTTAAAAGCAGAAATAACAATACAAGTGTAGAATCATTGTGTTAAATGCCCAGGCAGGATGGGACTTTAAAATCAAAACAATTCTTACTCAGATTTGCGCCACCATTCGGGGACATTTGGTGATCCTCGGGGTTTCAGTGTGTAGGTTCTAGACAGAACTCACCAATACAATAAATTAGTCATTGGGCACATTGCCTCATCAAGGCAAAGAGTAAAATTGATGTGAAAAATAAAAATAACATCTTCATTCTTTATCCATTTCCCTTTTGGAGAAGTGTGACTCTTTTTTTTTTTTTTTTTTTTTTTTAAGAAGTGTGACTCTTCCGAAGTCAAATATTGCCAGTTACAACAAGTACATTTCATCGTCCCAAGGCAACCTGTAGTCTGGAGAGAGGATTTCATTCCCTTCCTTTAAAATAAACTGTTCTCTCTCCACAGAGGATGGGAAGCACAGGCACAGGGCTCCATGAAGGCACGGAGGATCTGGCCTGGTGTTCAAGGAGGTGGTGTTGGCATTTTTTCAAACCTTCTTGGTGGTGACAGATCGTGTGTGATGTGACCTGGAGCTGCTCTGCATCTGTAGGTGGATTGCAGGGCTAGCGGGTGGGAAGAGGTGAGAGGCAGGCCTAGGAAGAGGACTCTTGTTCATAGTGCAGCATCCTGGCACCATCAGGAAAGCGCTGAGTGCTTCCAATGCTGGGAGCATGGCAAGGGATGGTTAAAGGGAACCAAAGACAAAATTGTCCCATTTACAATTGATATGGAATTTCTGTGACTCTTTCTTTAATAGGTTGGGAGAGGCTGCTTTTGGTGACCAACACCCTCCCTCCGAGGGGCCATGACTCACCTCAGAGGTGAGCTAGCTCAGCTCTGCTTGGCTGATAAGGACCCATCATTCTGTTTCTCCAGTTCCCCTCCTCTCCTCGGGGGTTTCACTTGGTTAATGAATAAGCTGAGTCATGAGGTGTAAGTAAATTCTCTTTTTTTTTTTTTTTGAGATGGAGTCTCCCTCTGTTGCCAGGCTGGAGTGCAGTGGCACCATCTCAGCTCACTGCAACCTCCGACTCCCTGGTTCAAGCGATTCTCCTGCCTGAGCCTTTTGAGTAGCTGGGATTACAGGCACACGCCACCATGCCCAGCTCATTTCTTTATTTTTAGTAGAGACAGGGTTTCATCCTGTTGACCAGGATGGTCTCGCTCTCCTGTCCTCGTGATCCACCTGCCTTGGCCTCCCAAAGTACAGGCGTGAGCCACCGCACCCGGCCAGTAAATTCTATTATCAGATGAAAACCACTTCAAAACATCCACAGAGACACATTTAATGAAAGTGTAAATAGTGCAGCCCAGCAGCTCCTATATTAGCTTACTCACAAACAGACTACGCTCTTCAGCTGCCGAAACCTATAAGCCTTAAAATATGTGCTGCTCTGTCAGGCTGTTTGCATACATGGCTATGGGAAGTAGAAGAAACATGGAGCACTGTGCTTTATCACCGTATCACTAATATTGTGGCAGATTTAATACTTCACAAACAGCCCAACAAGTTGCCAAAGTTAGCTAGGTTCAAAAGTGTTGTCTCAATGCAGGCGTGTGTATGCCTGTTAGGTGTATATTTGTACCTGGCATCCGAAGTTCCTGAGAACTAGTCCAGTTGAAAGGACCCAACTTGAATCTGTAGATGCAGCCACTACCTCCAGCCAGCGCTTCAGTTACACGCAGGCTGTGATGAGGTTGTGTCCTAAATGTTCTTTTGTTGATTAACCTTTTAGAACACAAAGCACATTGTCGCATAGTAATGCTGTTTTGAATGGTGGGTGTCAGTGAGCTGTGGTGTTTTATAGAGTTCAGGTCAGGCAGGGCCTGTTTCGTGGGTCAGGAAATCAATGCTGGTAGGTGCCAGCATTAAAAAAAAAGAGGGGAGAAAGTCGACGAAAAGGACATACCAGAGTGGGTTTCACGTAATATAAGTAGGTATTGTTTAGTGATACTGTTACAATTTAAAACCTATTGCAGGCTGTATGCTGGCATTAAATTGGGAATCCCTCAGGCAGGGGAAGGGGCGTCAACAACAGGTTAAGTACTGGCTGTGCATGGCAGTCCAGCACGGTGACATCAGGCAAGTTATTTTAACATGTCTCAGGCACTGTTCTGTCATATTCAAAATAAGACTGCTTTACAGGGGTAGGATTAGAGATGGAAGAAAATAGATTAACGTGTTAGGATATAGAATAACGTGTTAGGATTAGAGATAGTAGAGTACCTGGTGCTTAGTAACCTCCCTATAAACCATGATTGGTATCTGTTTGTACTTCTTTATGATATGTAATAAGCAGACCTTAAAGATACAGCATTAACTAAACCGTGTACTATTTAGTCTTCCCTGGAGTGGAATTTATTCAGACTTCTTGACTTTTAGGATCTGCCATTTCACATGATCTAGCAGATCTTTGATTTTACCTTAAATTATTCTTGTGTAGTTGAGACATCAATCTTAATTTTCTCCCATGAAGTGTGAAGAATGTTGTAAATTGCTTAGGTCTTTCAGCTGTCTGTCAACTTCCTCAAGACTGTTAAGTATGGAATTGCTTCCCAAGTCTATTTTAAGTTGTGTTTCGTCTTTTAAAAAAAGAAGGTTTTCATCTGCTTTTTTTTTTTCTTTAAGTAATAGTTCTAAACTTTTTTCTGAACTCCCATCTGCTTCTACTTGATGCCATCATAAATTCCTTCTTACTTTCTGCACTTCACTACCCACTTTTTAAGCTACTGTGTCAGCACTTGGGAAAGCCTTTTGTGTGTTGGGCTGGGTGTGAGCACAGTGGCTCTGTTGACTGCTTTGAGGGGCAGGTTCAAGTTGTCATCAGCAGCTTGCATCAGGGTCAGGGAGCTCGGGCTTCACACCCCACTCTGCTGTCAGAATCACCATCTTCGGCGGGCCACTCAACCTCTCTCGGCCCCTGTTTGTTTGACTGTGGAAGTAGAATTGTTACCCACCTTGTGGGGTGATTTTGAGGAGAAAAAGAGCATTGGGCAGATTGTTAGCACTAGTTGGAAGGTCACATCTCTGGCAGGGACATTATCAGGTGCAAGCTCCATGGCCTCTTCTGCTCTTCCTGTCTTCCCAGGTTCCGGCCCTGGTGCTTTTGGGAAGATCCCTCCCCTCCCCCGACCTCGACCCCTTTACAGAGGAAACCGCCAGCTCCCAGGTGCAGCTTCCTGCCCCCAGATTCACAAAGCTGTCCATGCACACACCTCCCTCTTTCTTTGCCTCTGTCAGACATGTGTCCCTACCATGTGCTCCAAGTCCCTTCTCAGGGGCCTTGTGCTACATCTTATCCATGCCCACCCATGGGCAGAATCCCTTCCACCTGTCCAGAAGAACTCCCACAACCCCAGCTCGCCTCTTCTCCCATATCTTTCCTTCCTTTTCAGAATTCGAAGCATCTGCAGTCACCACCCTTGCCGTGGTTCCTCGCTCACTCTCCTCTCGCTGTGGTCCCCACACCACTGAGCCTGTTCTTACTGAAGACCCACTGACCCCCTTGCCACACCCACCAGGCAGTCTTCTCACCTTGCCTGAGTGCTCAGTACCCTGACTTCTTTTTTTTTTTGGAGACGGAGTCTTACTCTGTGGCCCAGACTGGAATGTGGAGTGCAGTGGTGTGGTCATAGCTCACTACAGCCTCAAACTCCTGGGCTCACGATCCTCCTGCACAGTCTCCTGAGTAGCTGGGACTACAGGTGTGCACCACCATGCCTGGCTAATTTTTTTTTTTTAGTGGAGACTGGGGAGTCTCACTGTGTTGCCCAGGCTGGCCTCAAACCCATGAACACGAGTGATCCTCTCACCTTGCCCTCCCAAAGTGTTGGTGACTACGGTTGTGAGCCACCGTACCTGGCCTCTTCTTCCTCCTTGAAGCAATGTTTTACTGAATCCCTAGGTTTGCCCTTTTCTTTTTCAGGCCACAGCTTCCCAGGCTCTCATGCCTGCCCTCCCCATCCATATGAGGATTAAAGGCCAGTGCTCCTAAGTTCAGTCTGGAGGCTTCTGTGCTTATTCTGCACCTTCTCCTCAGCAATTCCATCCTTTCTCGGGGCTCGAACCACCTTCATGCCAGTGATTCCCAAATGGATTCTCTCTGCCCTTCCTACATTTCCACCGATGTTTCCCAGGTACTTCAAAGCCACCATCTACCCCATTCCTGTGTTCCCACTATCCTGTTCCCTGGTCCCAGATGGTACAGCCCTGCACTGTCCAGGCTAGGACTCGGAGGACTGTGTAGTTTCTCTGTGTCCCCACCTCTTCCATCCTAACAAGCCACTGCCCTTTCTCTTTGTATTACAATTACCCTGGCGTCCTGCTGATCTCCCAGAATCTTTCTCAGGAGGAGGAGATATGACCACAAGACCCTCCTGACTAAACTCCTCAGTGTGGCACACCTCTGCCCATCGCTCCGGCTGCACTGCCGGCCCTTCTGCTTCCTCCCTAGGATTTGCTATTACGGTTATTCATCCTTAGTCTAGACTGTGTCCCTCTCTCAGATGAGTCACCTCGTACTCCTTCTGCCTGGATCACAATTCCCCACCTCCAGAATTTCTACACTATCTGCTCTCCCATCCCTTGTCTCAGGAAAGACCCAAGTGTCTTTTCCTTAGGGAAATTTTTGTGAGCCCTCAGTGTGGTCATTTCCCCATGGGAAACTCCAGAGCAAGCTGCTTTTCTAACCCTCAGCCCACGGGTGATAGTCTGTGCACTCTTTCTCTCCCTGAGTCACTCTCAGCCTCAGCTGCCTAGTTTTAGAAGATGGTTTGTTCATGAATGAATGGATAGATGAACAAATGAACAAGTGAGATTGAAATATGCAGGCATTCATTAATGTCCACCAGAGATTGGTTCCAGGACCCCTGAGTATACCAAAATTCTCACGTACTCAGGTCCCACAGTCAGTCCTGCAGAACCCATGGGTATGAGAGGCCCTCTATATAGGCAGGTTTTGAATCCCTCAGAGACTGTGTTTTCAAAATGTGTTGGGTTGAAAAAATAATCTATATATAAGTGGACCCATGCAGTTCAAACACGTATTGTTCGAGGGTCAACTGTATTTGTTTGGAAAGTAGTTAGCATAGTTCTTTACAAGCATTATAGTAAGTACTTAATAAATGGTGGCTTTAATAATTTTTGACTGACTTCTCAGCCTGTAACCATGAAGAAGAAAAAGAAAAAGAAAAACACCAGGCTGGCTAATCAAAGTAGGGTTCCTTAGTGGCATCATTCATTCAATGCTGAGGCAATTGGCTTGGGCCAGTTATAGCCTTGGGAACTTATAGCCTAAGCGGTAGCTCTTCCACCCTCAGTCAGCTTGTTAATAGCTTGTATTTATTGTCACCGTTTCTGCTGCCCCTGCTCATGTTAAAATGATTTCCTACCTAGATTCCTGCCTACTTGGTGTTCCCTTACCAGTCTTTTCGCCTCCTTTACTCTTCCTCCAGATTGCGGGCTTCTTAAGGTCAGGGAATCTCTGCTCCCCACTGCTGCATCCCAGTACCCGGTGCCAGTGTTTATTGAATGAGATGGCTGGGCACAGTGGCTCATGCTGGTAATTTCAGCCCTTTGAGAGACCAACACGGGTGGATCACTTGTGCCTAGGAATTTGAGACCAGCCTGGACAACATGGCAAAATCATGTCTCTACAGAAAATACAACAATCAGCCAGGTGTCGTAGCCTGCACCTGTAGTTCCAGCTACTCAGGAGGCTGAGGTGGGAGGATTGCTTGAGCCCAGAAGCTCAAGGCTACAGTGAGCCATGTTTGCACCACCACACTCCAGCCTGGGGAACAGAGTGAGACCCTGTCTCAAAAATAAATAAATAATAAATGAATGAATGAGATGAATGTTTTAACAGGTGGTTTCAGGAGAGTTGGGAGAAAATCAATTAACTAATTTTGGTCTCGGAAAATTTTGAAATTTATAGTTCAGACTTTTTTTTTTTTAATGTTTCTTTTGTTTTTTGTTGTTGTTTGGGAATATGCGGGGCAATGGAATGTCTTATACTGGCTTTGGCAAAGTTCTTTTTGTCTGAATTATATATTTGTGATTTAACAGCAGTAATCTTGTTAATTAAGCACCTACTGTATCTGAGGCCCTGTGATAAAAGCTTTGTAAGGTAGGTGGATATGTCTGTTTTATGGATAAAAAAGAGAAGTCCAGGGAGGCAGGTAACTCACCCCAGACAACTTAAGGTTTGGGCAGGATTCGAACCCAGGCCTGTGTGGCCTCCTAGCCTGTGGTTTTCCCATTTGACTTTGTGGCTTCCCTTTGCGTAGGTTTTAAATAATTAAACAACCATTGTCTTCATGTCTAGTTTGTAAAGACTTTTCTTTGCCACTTCCATGGCCTTAATTAGAGAACCGTAAAGTGAAGTGATACGTGGGAACAGTGGCCGGCATGCATGCCTGTCCATATTTAATTGAGGGGAAGGATGGGGAGGTAGCAGAGTGGAAGGCCTGACTTGTTCTAAGTGACAGAACCAAGATCACACCCTGCCCTGTTCTGCTACATCCTAGTTGGGTGCCAATGGAACTTTCTCTCTGCCTTGTCAGTGAAGCGCTGATAACAGCACCTGCCCTCACCGTGGTGAGGGTCCAGGCAATGGGATCTGTGGAAGCTGTCTGTAGACACCTCGCTGGTCTTGCAGGTTCCTCTGTACTCTGCGTCTCTGTAAGCACGGCCCTTTGAGCCTACTTCCTTTCCTTGGTTCATTTCCTTTCCTTTCCTGAGTGCCTCTCATGGGTCAGGCGCTGTCATGGAGGCCCTGAAAAAGCAGAGAGGAAAGAATGCCGTCCTCCATTATCTTCAGTAGTTCTGTCTGTCCCTTTTATGGGGCTCGGATCTCTTTCACTGCCCTAGTTTCCACTCTTCCAGCCTCAGGACTTTTTTAAAAACATAATTAGCCTTTGTTGGAGAAACACCCATGGTATGAAAGGAAGCATGAAGGACAAGGAATCCCAAGCTCTGGCTCCTAACGGTGTGAGCAGGCAGGTGGGTCAGCCTCTGCTGTCAGTGAGGGTGACCTGTTTCCTGCCCAGGCAAAGCTGCCTGTTAGAGCCAGAGCCAGGACCTCCAGTTTCCAGTCCAGGCACTTTTTTCACATACCAGGCTTCAACATGGGATTTTTAACTGAAAAATGTGTAAACATGCTGGCTTGTTTTTTCTCTTGAGTAGAAACAGGCTGCCAGCAGACATAAAAGCTGTTTTTATTTATTTATTCATTTATTTATTTACTTATTTCATTTTTTTTTTGAGATAGGGTCTCACTCTGTTGCCCAGGCTGGAGTACAGTGGTGCAGTCTCGGCTCACTGCAGCCTCAACCTTGCTGGCTCAAGTGATCCTCCCACTTCAGCCTTCTGAGTAGCTGGGACTATAGGTGTGCACCACCACACCCAGCTAATTTATTTTTATTTTTTATGTTGTAGAGATGCGGTCACACTATGTTGTCCAGGCTGGTCTCAAATTCCTGGGCTTAAGTGATCCTCCCACCTTGGCCTCCCAAGGTGCAGGGCTTACAGGCATGAGCCACCACGTCTGGCCTGAAGTTTTGTTTCTTCCTTTCTTCCTATAATCGTATATTGAATTCCTGGAAAACTACTATGGTAAACCCCAGGTGCTACAGAAATGAATAATGTATAATCCCTTCCCTCAAAGGGCATCTGGCCCTGTTTGGGAGACAAATAAATGTGGGAAAACAGAACTGAGATGAAAGGGCTGGACAGAACTGGGTTATTATTGAGGCAAACTTGCTGGTACACTGGCTGGGTGTACCAGCAAGTTTGCACTTTATCTTGAAGATGCTGAAGGGTTTAACAGAAGAGAATGGATCATGTCAGCAGGGGAAGGATGGACTAGAGAGGGTGGAAAGGAAGGCTGTCATTTTCTGGGCTTGCCTGCCCATTTTTACTTCTTTGGGCATGTTGGAAATACCTTCATTTTACCATGTTTCTGTTAGATCACTGATTCCTCTTTGCAACTTAGTATCTGCCTAGTTCCTTAGTTGGGTTGAGGGGAAATACATCTCAGATCATTTTGGAAAATGTTCATAATGACCATTAGGGTTGGGTATTTCTGTTTTCCTTTATTTCTAATATCTTTCTTTAAAGATTTTAAAGTTTGCCCTTTTGCAAAATCTGATAAAACCATCCATTCTCTATATGGTAAATTGGAGAGGCTGTCCATCTGTTGTAAATTTAAACTTGATCAAAACTTTATGGAACATGAAAAAACTTTTGTATCTAATATATTCATATTTAAATAAGCAAACAAACACAAAGCAACCTTTGGTGTCATCCAGGCATGGGGTGACAATCGGAAATGACAGTGTGGTGATTTAGGGCCTCAGGCTGGTGATTGCTCTGAGGGGAATAAGGAGAGGCCATCTTAAAGGGTGTCAGAGAGGGCACCTTTGACATTAAGGCACACGCTGGTATTAGAGGAGTAGGATTTGGGCCTGTGAAGTAGGCAGAGGCCACTCTTGACACACACCACTTCTGATCGTGGAGTAACACACCAGGGTATCACACAGGGACTCCTTCTAGCATTTGCACAAAGCTGTTGGGTGGAGAGATGGACACTCTGCTTCCTTGCAGACAGATGTATGCCTGTGTTAACTCTGCGTGACACAAACCGGGTCCCTTCCAGTGTATGTGGTGTAGTGGAAATAATGTAGGCTTTGGTTGGGGTCCCAGCCTACACATGTGTAATCTTTGGGACCTTGGGACAGTCCCTTTTTGTGAGTCTCAGTGTCCTTATCTATAAAGCTAGGATAATGCTGACAGGATTTTCTCTGCTAACAGAGGAAATAGCCAATAAATAGTTCTCTTTCTTGGTTTTGTTTTATTTTTATTTATTTATTTATTTATTTATTTGAGACAGGGTCTCACTTTGTCAACTTGGCGGGAGTGCAATGGCACAATCTCAGCTCGCTGCAATCTCCACATCCCAGGCTCAAACAATCCTCCTGCCTCACCCCTCCAAGTATCTGGGACTACAGGCATGCCTGGCTAATCTTTGTATTTTAAGTAGAGACAGGGTTTCACCATGTTACCCAGGCTGGTCTTGAACTGCTGGACTCAAGTGATCCGCTGGCCTTGGCCTCCCAAATTGCTGGGATTACAGGCATGAGCCACCATGTCCAGTCCTCTTTGTTGTAACCATTGGATTAATACGAATATAGGCAATTCCCTTAGACATTGAGAACTTGATGTTTGCTGAGAATGGCCATGGCAAAAAATGCAGGACTAATGGTGTGTAACTGCTTGAGCAGTTTCCTAGTACACCCTCCCCAGCCCCAAACAGTTGCTACAATAAACTGGTTTCAGCCCTCTAAGAAGCAGACTGCAAAAACGCCCTTGGCCGCCAAGCAAGGCTGAAGTCTGGCATCTGAGCCACAGTAGACATTTATACCACGTGTCCCACTCAGGGGCTCCACTTCCATGGGACCGAAGACGTTGAAACAGGAATAAGTTTGAGCTAATCTTAAAGAGACCTTCTCACTTAAGCAGATTGTATTGGAAGTGGCCTTTAGTAGTTGGACAGGGTAAACAATGGAAAAGCCAGAATTTTTTTTTTTTTTTTTGAGTCTCGCTCAGTTGCCAGGCTGTAGTGCGGTGGCACGATCTCGGCTCACTGCAACCTCCACGTCCCATGTTCAAACAATTCTTCTGCCTCAGCCTCCCGAGTAGTTGGGATTACAGGCTCGCTAGAAATTTTGTTTGTTTAAAACGTAATGAACATCTGTGAAACTACCACTCAACCAAAGAATTAAAACATTACTAATAAATTACATCTACCTATTATTCTTCTCCTATTTCTCCTGATTCCCTTCCAGCACCAGCTATTCTACTGAAGTTTGTGCTGATCATCTTCTTGCTATTTTTTGTTCTCCCTCTCATACACACCCCCACCGCGTGTGTATGTATGTGTGTTGTGGGGCGTGAGGGGGATTGCATTTATCATTCACCGTTACATCACTGAGATTCATCCATTTTATTCTGTGTAACTGTAGTTCACTCATATTTTCTCTTAGACAGCATTCCATTGTGTGAATGTACCACAGATTTGTCCGTTTACCCAAGGATAAGGATTTGGAGCCCTCCCTCTCTTTCTCTTTCTTTTTAGCTGTTATGAACAGTTGTTTTTTGAAAACTCTAGTATTGATCTCTTATTCATGAGTGAAATTGCAGGGTCGTAGGGAGTGAGAATGATCACCTTTAAAACACTGACTTGTTTTCCAAAATGGTCGTACAACCACTGGGGATCCTGTGGCTCCACACCTTCCCAATAATTGGTATTAATGTTTTTGTAATTTTTGCCAGCGCAGTAGGTATAGAGCCATGTCTCGTTATAGTCATGATTTGCCTTTGTCTGTGGCTGAGCACCTCTGCGTATGTCCACTGGCCTCACACACCTCCCCCTGTGCAGTGACTGTACGTGCTTCTCATGCCTTGTGCCCACTTTTCTGCAGTTGTTTCCTTACTAATTTGTGGCTGTTTTTATGTATTCTAGTGCTAATCCTGTCAGTTGAATGTGTTACAGATATCTTCTCCCAGTTTATAGATTGCCTTTCTTCCCTTTAAAGTGCCTTCTGATGGACAAAGGCTTTAATATTAATGTAGCCAAACTTATTGATCTTTTCTTTTATGCCTATCCTTTTTTCTATCTTCGTAAATTCTTTCCTACTTCAAGCTCAGAAAGATACTCACTTATATTTTCTTTTCAAGTTCTCAGAGTTTGCTTTTGACATTTAAGCTCTTCATCCATCTGGAGTGAATTTTTCGGCATGGTGTGACTAAGAATCCAATTTCTTTTTTTTTTTTTTCCTATGGATAAACAATTTTTCCAGCTTTTCCTTTTCCCGACCGTTCTGTCAAAAATCAAAGTTTCACAGATGTATACGTGTTTTTCTAGGCTCTTAGAATTCTGTACCATTGGTTAGTTTATCTCAGCACCATTACTCCACTGTCTCAATTCCTATAGCTTTCCAATAGGCTTTTTTACCTAGTAAAGCAAGTCCCCCTTCCCATTCTTTTTTAGAAATGTCCCAGCTATTGTTGGCCCTTTTGTTCTAATTTTAGAATTCATCTTTCAGGTTTCCCAGAATAACTGAGGTTTAATTGATGTATAATAAAATGATGTACAGTTCTGTGCCTCAGCAAATGCGTGCAGTAATGTAATCAGCACTGCAATCAGGATATAGAATAGTTCTGTCACCCTCAAAATGCCCTCCCACTCTTTGTAGTCAACTTCCTCTCCCATTCCAGCCCCAGCACCAGCCCCAGGCTCTCACAACCACTGTTGTTTTCTACTGAGATTTTTTTTTCTTACTTTTAATTTTTTTCAATATTTAATTAAAATGTTGGAGGCCAACTCTGGACACACTGCCTATGAGTTAGCCCTGTTCCACAGAAGCTGTTTAAAAAATAAAATGTTGGAATATTTTTGCTGGAGTTGCAGTAAATCTATAAGTCAGTTTAGGAAGGAATCTATATCTTATGTTGTCTTCCTGTTCATAAACATAATGCATCAACTTAGTTAGAAAAGTCTTTGACTGACAGTAGTGGAAAGTTCTTAAAAAAAAAAGTGTAAACATTTTAAGTAATTCCTTAATACAGGAAGCATTTTATAAGCTAATTGTCTACATAAACAAAATGCATATAAATACACAGCAGACATGTGGCAGTATTACATTGTTAAAATGTGTGTGTGTGTGTGTGTGTGTGTGTGTGTGTGTGTGTATATATGCCACATCCTGGTTCCAAGCCAGCTTTGTTGCTTACCTACAAGACCTCGGGCAAGCTGTTTAGTTTCTCCGATGCTCAGTCTCTTTATTTGTGTGGTGACTAGAACATCCGAAGATTAAATGCTATGCTGTGTGCAGTGTCAAGAGACAATGGACCAGGCACAGTGAAGCTGGAGTGGTTGAGACTCTTATGTGAGGGAACTGCTCCCACTCACCTCCAGGGAAACAGGGAGGACTCTTGGCACGTTTGGTTCCCCAGTGGCTTTCACAAAGTGGCAAGACGGATAGATTGCCTTGAATCATTTCCCTGACAAATTTGGAAAAGGTTAGTGTTACCCAGCAGCCTGCTACATGCTGCTTCTGACAGGGGAGCTGGAATCGCTGGAGGACACAGTTGACAGCCAATTCATTTTGCTGATTCATCCATTAGAGGCGTGGCTTCGAGCCAGAGCTTGGCTTCTAGATTAAAGGCCAAGAGCTGCAAAGCTGCTGGGACTCGAAGGAATGCTGGTAAATTATTGCCACGTGGAGGCCAGCAGTGAAAAGCAGACTGTTATTTATTTCCCCTTTTAAGTGATCCTAAATTCCAAATGTGCTCAGATAAATTCCCTCGCCATGGTTAGGGAGTTGTTTGTAACATTTGTCTATCAGCTGGGAGCTGAATTATTGAAAACAATCAGATACCATTAAATAGATTATCTCAGCTCCTCTATGACCCTGTCATCACCTTTGCTTTCATGGGGAATATTGACCCAAGCCTCCTCTCCTACTTGGTAATCCAAATTAAACTTGAGAGAAGGATTTTTTTCGAGGTAGGGTCTTGCTGTGTTGCCCAGGCTGGAGTGAGTACAATGGTGCACTCATGGCTCACTGCAGACTTGACTTCCTGGGCTCAGTCGATCCTCTCACCTCAGCCTCCCTAATAACTGAGACTATAGTCTCAAGTCACAACATCTGGCTAATTTTTGTATTTTTTTTTGTAGAGAACGGGGTTTTGCCCCGTTGTCCAGTCTGGTCTCGAACTCCTGGGCTCAAGCAGTCCTCCTACCTTGGCCTCCCAGAGTGCTGGGACTCTAGGCATGAGCGACCACACCTGGCAACAGAGGGATTATTGCAGGTGTCATCCCTTTTGGGTGTGCTTGCAAAATAAACCTTTTAGATTAAAGGATGCAATAGCCAGGCCGGGCACGGTGGCTCACACCCGTAATCCCAGCACTTTGGGAGGCCAAGGCAGGCAGATCACTTCAGCCCAGGAGTTTGAGACCAACCTGGCCAACAAGACGAAACCCTGTCTCTATGAAAATTACAGAAATTAGCCGGGCGTGGTGGCGTTCGCATGTAGTTTCAGCTATTCAGGAGGCTGAGGCACGAGAATCACTTGAACCTGGGTGGTGGAGGTTGCAATGAGCCTAGATTGTGCCACTGTACTCCAGCTTAGGCAAAAGAATGAGACTCTGTCTCGAATAAATAAATAATATATTAATAAAAATAAAGAACTTTCTTTAAAAAAATGAGATGGAAGAAAATCCAGGAGATGCTCATTGGTTAACAATTAGTACAGAATAATGATGGTAGAACCAATGGGTTCTCATATATCCACATTGATAGATGAACATATTTTAATCTATCACAAGCTTAGGGAATCACAAGCTTACAGGGAAATCACCACTACATAAATCTGGTATGTGACAGGGTGACCTTTAAGAGAGGGTGGAGATTGTGTCTTGATTTACCAAATACCTGACATAGTTCCTGGGACAAAAACACTCAGTAAGCAGTTACCACATGGAAGAATGGGTGGACAATGTTTACTGGATATAACTTGTTGGGAGGCTGGGTAAATGAGTGAAAAATAACAGAAATATGACACATTAAAAGTAAGAAAAACAAGTGTTCCAAGGAATAAGATTTTCAGGAAAGGATCGTATTTCTGTGGCTCTCTGATATGAGTAACTTTACTCAATAGCACGTCTCCAGAACCTCCTGCTTTCACCGCTTATCTCCTGAGTGAGGCAGAGCATGCTGTTTTGAGCTCACATTTCAGTAACCCACTCGACTTCTATGGGAGACATTGTATAATATGAACATTCTCTAGCACTTTTTTTTAGACATGGGGGGTCTCACAGTGTTGCCCAGGTTGGTCTTCAACCCCATGGGCTCAAGTTATCCTCCCGCTTTGGCCTCCCAAAGTGCTGAGATTACAAGTGTGAGCCACTGTGCCCTGCCTCTCTAATACTTTGAGGTTTTTTTTTTCTTGTTCTCTTTAACTCTAGAGTGAATATTTAAAAGTACACAAACTTCTTAGTAAAAATTTGTGTTTTCTGAAGAAGTAGAGTATTTTCCTGTTTTGTTCTGTTTTTTAGATAACTAAATATTTAGGGCATGACATTCCAGAAACCTTTGTTGCACTAAGTTTTAGTGAAATCTGGCCTAGTTGAAGATTAAAATGTGTCAGGTGCCGGATGTGGGACATCTGCCTCTCATACAGTTGTCTTTCCCTCTGTTTTAAGGTCCCTGGTAAACTGGATTCCCTTGTCCAGTGCCGACGTGTCCAAAGCCTGCATGCTCGTCACCAGCACTGTATTCTGCTCTGCATTCAGCCACATCATTTTTATTGAGAACTATTCCATATGCAGGGGTTTTCTAGGTGCAGGTAGACAGATTCGGTTTCTGACATCATGGCACTTTGCAGCTACCAGGTACAAGGCAGCCCTGAACAGTGTGGCCAGGCTCTTATGGTCTCACTGCCAGTGTGGGTAATAGTTGTTGGCAGTGATAGTGGGCTAGGAATGCATATGCCCAAACTGGAAGCCAGAAGTAACAAATGGGCACCAAGAGGCCATCATTGGTCCTCACTCCCATGCTGCCATCGTGATCTATCCACAGCAGCCTCAGAAGAGGGGGCAACATGGGATCAGAACACAACTGACCTGGCCTTAGTCTGAAGCATTAACACCAAGGGGGGATTAAGCCCCAGCTTTCAAGTACCCCTGCCAGCCAGAGCGCATTATGGAGAATTAGCAGTCTTTTAAGGCGGAAGGAGCAGAGGCATGTCCTAAGTATTGTGCAGCTGTCTTAAATTTGCAGAGTACATGGGAGCTAAGCTATGAGGATGCAAAGGCATAAGAATGATGTACTTTGGAAACTCCCGGGGAAGGACAGGAGGGGGCGAGGGATAAAAGACTGTACATTGGGTGCAGTGTACACTGCTCAGGTGACAGGTGCACCAAAACTCAGAAATCACCACTGAAGAACTTTTCCATGCAACTACATACCACCTCTTCCCCTAAAACTACTGAAATAAGATAAATAAAATACAAAAAAAAAATGCATATGTAGTATAATTCCAGTTATAGGTAGCTCAAGAGAAGGCAAAATTAAGCCCTGATGATAGCAGTGGTGACAGCAAAGTTATCAAATTGAGGAAGATAATGCCGTAATTGTGCTACACATCTGAGGTGCCTTCGTCCAGTGAAGGAGGGGTGGGAGGTTGTCTAAAAACAGGCATGAGGGTGAGGGGGATGTTCTTTATCTTAATTCGCTTGATGGACGACACGTGGGTGTACAAATTTGTTTAAAACTCATTGTAACAAAACAGGTAATAAAGCCTGATAGTTTAAAAAAAAAAAAAAAAAAAAAAAACAAATAACAAAATGAAAATAATAAAGCACTGCCAAAAAATTTTTTTTGCGGAGTCCAGAGTAAGGTGCAGAGTGATAAGGAGGACCCTGGGCCGGGCGCGGTGGCTCACGCCTGTAATCCCAGCACTTTGGGAGGCCGAGGTGGGTGGATCACGAGGTCAGGAGATCGAGACCATCCTGGCTAACATGGTGAAACCCCGTCTCTACTAAAAATACAAAAAATTAGCCAGGCGTGGTGACGGGTGCCTGTAGTCCCAGCTACTCGGGAGGCTGAGGCAGGAGAATGGCGTGAACCCGGGAGGCGGAGCTTGCAGTGAGCTGAGATCACGCCACAGCCTGGGCGACAGAGCGAGACTCCGTCTCAAAAAAAAAAAACAAAAACACAAAAGAAGGACCCTGGTATTAGGGTTTGGGGAACCTGGTTTTGCATCTTATCCCTGCCACTTACCCAGGGGTGGTCTGCAGCAAACCCCTGACCTCTGTGACCCTGCTTTCTCACATGTGAAAACATTTCCTCTCTTACAAGTGTACTATGAAGATTAGATATAATGCATGTAAAACACTGCACACAGACTTACAGATCTTCAGTGTATGACACAGTAATCACCACCACTGGCAATACTGTTTTTTGTTGTCATTTTATTTTAGGAAAATAGTGAGGGTTTACAGTTTTTCCTTAGTGTTTTGTTTATTTTCATTTTGTTACTCTGAAAATGAATAATATCCAAATAGTAATGTTGACTGCAAATATTTTGAAAATTAGTATTTTACTTACATCATTTTGGTTCTTTACAGTTTATAAAGTACTTTCACACTGAAAAGGAGATTGAGGAGCAATGACTTTTTTTTCCAGATGAGAAAACTGAGACTTGAAGAGTTTACAGGGTGTACCCAAGGTCATTTGTCTTCCAGGTGGCAGAACCAGGGGTCAGACCTCAGGCCTGATGGGGCTCCTTTGACCACCTTAGGCCACATTTCAAAAGTGGTATCTTTGGGGCTAGGCCAGACTTTAGTAAGCATTTTTTTTTTTCTTTTCCTTGTAGCTGTCAATACCAGCAAATATGCAGAAAGCTATCGGATCCAAACCTATGCTGAATATATGGGGAAAAAACAGGAAGAGAAGCAGATCAAAAGAAAGTGGACTGAAGATGGCTGGAAGGAGGCTGACAGCAAACGGTTAAACCCCCAGTGCATACCCTACGCCCTGCAGAATCACTATTACCGCAACAATAGGTAAGGGCTCTCAGCTGTTCATTTAAAAGGCCAGAGTTCTAGCAATTTCTTGTTGCTTCTTATAGGATTGTAAGTACTAAATCTGACTTTTGAGAAAGATGGCGTTTCTAACTGTTCACATCATTTCAGAAATGACTACGACCTGAATTCCCTGTATTTTAGAGACTGCTTTATAGACCACAGCTATTTTGGTTAACCCTCACAAAACCTCTTTGAGGTAGACAGGATTTTTTTTTTTTTTGAGACAGGATCTCATTCTGTTGCCCAGGCTGGAGTGCAGTGGCACAATCACACCTCACTGCAGCTTCGACCTCCTGGGCTCAAGTGATCCTCCAACCTCAACCTGAGTAGCCAGGACTACAGGTACGCACCACCACGCCTGACTAATTTTTGATATTTTGTAGAGATGAGGTGTCACTATATTGCCCAGGCTGGTCTCAAATTCCTGGATGCAAGTGATGCTCTCACCTCGGCCTCCCAAAGTGCTGTGATTACAGGTGTGAACCACTGTGCCTGGCCCAGGATATGTCTTATTCCCATTTTAGGGATGAGGAGATGGAGGCTCTGTGTCTTCTTCAGTAGTTCTGTGAGAGAACCAGGATTAGAACTGAACTCATGTGTGTCTCATCCCTTGCTCTTCTCAGTAGAACTGCCTCTGCCTGATCTCCTGAGCTTTCAGATCCTATGGATACTGAACCATGTGCCTACTGTAGAAAGAATGCTTGACTCACACTTCCTTTTACCACCCATAATCCTCCCTGTAGGAGATAAATGCTGGCAACATTTGGTATCTTTGTGAAACTACAAAACACATATAGAAAATGGGAAAAATGTATACATATATATGTTCATTATAGAAAATTGTGAAGGCCGGGCGCAGTGGCTGAAGCCTGTAATCCCAGCACTTTGGGAGGCCGAGACGGGCGAATCACTAGGTCAGGAGATCGAGACCATCCTGGCGAACACGGTGAAACCCCTTCTCTACTAAAAAAAATACAAAAAACTAGCTGGGCGAGGTGGTGGGCGCTTGTAGTCCCAGCTACTCGGGAGGCTGAGGCAGGAGAATGGCGTAAACCCGGGAGGCGGAGCTTGCAGTGAGCTGAGATCCGGCCACTGCACTCCAGCCTGGGCAACAGAGCCAGACTCCGTCTCAAAAAAAAAAAGAAAACTGTGAAGTTTAGAACAATGTGAATTTACAAGAGAAAAAAATGAACCATAATCCCAACACCCAGAAGCAATCACTGTTAATATTTCAGATTGCCCTCCATACTTTAAAAATGGTGTTTTAGAGATTAAAGAAATTGAGGTATGATTAAGATAAAATAAAATGCAGAGATTGTAAATGTTTAGTTCAAAGAGTTTTAACAGTTGTATGCAGTCATATAACCTCCAACCAAAGCGAGATACATAACATTTCTATTTCCCTTGAATTTCCTTATGTCTGTTTTCAAACAATCCCAAATTCCCACTACAATTCCCATGACCCTAAGCAACCATTTTTAAATTTTTACCACTGTAAGATTAGTTTCACCTATTCTTGGATTTTATAAAAAATAGAATCGTTTGGCATTGTGTTTAACTTTTTTGCTTAATATATTTTTAAAATTCATCCTTGATATTGCATCTCAGTAGTTTTTTTAAATCGTTGAGTAGTATTTAATTATGTAAATGTGCAACATTTATTTTACCCCCATTCTCTTGATGGTGGACGTTTGAATTGTTTCTCGTTTGGGGCTATTATCAGTAAGGCTGCTGTGAATGTTTCAGTAAGAGAATTTTTTTTGTCTGCATATGTAGGAGTAGAATTATTGATTTTTTTTTTTTTTTTTTTTTTTTTTGGGACGGAGTCTCGCTCTGTCGCCCAGGCTGGAGTGCAGTGGCGCGATCCTGGCTCACTGCAAGTTCTGCTGCTTCCCGGGTTCAAGCCATTCTCCTGCCTCAGCCTCCCTAGAAGCTGGGACTATAGGCGCCCGCCACCACACCCGGCTAATTTTTTTGTATTTTTAGTAGAGACGGGGTTTCACCGTGTTCGCCAGGATGGTCTTGATCTCCTGACCTCGTGATCCGCCTGCCTCGGCCTCCCAAAGTGCTGGGATTACAGGCTTGAGCCACCGCGCCCGGCCTGAATTATTGATTTTTAGGATAAGTATGTGTTAAACTTTATTAAGAGCAAAGAAACAGCTCTCCAAAGTGGATATAGCATTTTATAGTATGAGTTTGATATGCCATTTTATTGTGTGAATTTTATTTACTCCACATCCTTGTCAGCATTTCATGCTGTTAATCTTTTATAATTTTATTTATTTATTTATTTATTTATTTTTTGAGACAGGTCTTGCTCTTTTTCCCAGGCTGGAGTGCAGTAGCGCGATCTTGGCTCACTGCAACCTCCTTCCTGGGATCAAGCGATTCACAGGCCTCTGCTTCCCGAGAAGCTGCAACGACAGATGCGCACCACCTCACCCAGCTAATTTTTGTATTTTTAGTAGAGATGGTGTTTTGCCACGTTGACCAGGCTGGTCTCGAACTCCTGACCTCAAGTGATCCACCTGCCTCGGCCTCCCAAAGTGTTGGGATTACAGGTGTGAGCCACTGCACCTGACTGTCAATCTTTTAACTTTAGTCATCTTAGAGGGAATGAAACAGTATTGCATTGTGGTTTTAATTTGCATTTCTCTCATGCTAATGATGTTGACTACCATTTAATGTTCTTGTTGACCATTGAGGTGGCTTTTTAAGTCTCTTGCCCTTTTTAAAATTGGATTGTCTTTTTGCTATTAACTTATAGTTCTTGTATATAGTCCAGATACATAGCCTTTGTCAGATGTTTGTGCTGCATGTGTATTTTTTTGATTCTGTGGTTTACCTATTCATTTCTTTGTGATGTTTTTAAATGAGCACATATTTCTGATTTGTTCTTCTTTCCTTTTGAGACAGTCTTGCTTTGTTGTCTAGGCTGGAGTACAGTGGTGCAATCTCAGCTCACTGCCACCTCTGCCTGTCAGGCTCAAGTGATTCTCGTGCCTCAACTTCCGGAGTAGATTACAGATGTGCGCCACCACACCTGGGTAATTTTTGTATTTTTAGTAGAAACAGGGTTTCACCATGTTGCCCAGGCTGGTCTTGAACTCCTGGCCCCAAGTGATCCGGCAGCCTCGGCCTCCCAAAGTGCTGGGATCACAGGTGTGAACCACCACACCCAGCCAGATATCTTTTATTTTCATAAAGTCCTATTTATTAAGTTTTTCCTTTTATTGTTAGTGGATTCTCCCCCCCCACCAAAATATTTGCCTACCCTAAGGTTGCAGTGATTGTCTCTTCTTTTTGTTTTTTTGGTAGAAGGTTTGTAATTTTACCTTTTACTTTTAGGTCATGACCCATTTCAAATTAATCGTGTATGTGGAGTGAGATATGGAGATCAGGGTTTATTTTTTCCCATATGACTGTCTGGTTGTTCCAACAACATTTTAACAATTTGTTTAAAAGAGTTTTCTTCCTTTATTGGTTTAACTCACTCAGCCACCCAAATAGCTGGGGACTACAGCTACTTGCCACCATTCCTGGCTAATTAAAAAAATTTTTTTTGTAGAGACAGAGTCTCACTGTGTTTCCCAAGCTGATCTTGAACTCCTGGGTTCAAGTGAACCTCCCGCCTTGACCTCTTAAAGCGTTAGTATTATAGGTGTGAGCCACCAGGCCTGGCCTGGCCTGGAATTGTTTCTTAAATGTCATTTTCAAACTGTTTGCTGCTTTTGTATAGAAATATAATTCATTGTTGCTGGGCACAGTGGCTCACACCTGTAATCCCAAAACTTTGGGAGGCCGAGGCGGATGGATCCCCTGAGGTCAGGAATTCAAGACCAGCCTGGCCAAACACTGTCTCTACTTAAAATAAAAGAATTAGCCAGCTGTGGTGGCAGGTGACTATAATCCCAGCTACTCAGGAGGCTGAGGGCAGGAGAATCACTTGAACCTGGGAGGTGGAGGTTGCAGTGAGCCAAGATAGTGCCATTGCACTCCAGCCTGGGGGACAAGAGCAAGACTTCATCTCAAAAAAAAAAGAAATATAATTCATTGTTATATATTGACTTCATGTCTTGCAACCTTTTTAAATTCAGTTATTTGTTCTAATAGGATTTTTAAAAATATTCCATAAGGTTTTCTATGTGCACAATTACGTTGTATGCTGTTCACAAGTTTTACATCTTTTCTAGTCTTTATGTCTTTTATTTATTTTTCTTGCCTTATTGCACTGAGTAGCACCTTTAGCATATGGTTAAATAGAAATACAGAGAGTGGATATCTCTGCCTTGTTTCCAGTATTAGGGAGGAGAAGTTCAATGTTTCCCCATTAAGTAAGATTTTAGGTTGTTCATACACATTCTTTTTCAGATTGAGGAAGTTGCTTTCCATTTCTAGTACGTTAAGAAATCATTCAACATCACAAGTGGATATTGAATCTTTTCAGGTGCTGTTTCTGTATCTTTAAAAATTGTCTTATGGGTTTTGTCTTTTATTTATTTATTTTTAATATTTCTGAGACAGGGTCTGTTGCCCAGGCTAGAGTGCTGTGGCATAATCATAGCTCACGGCAGCCTTGAACTCCTGGGCTCAAGGGATCATCCCACCTCAGCCTCCTGAGTAGTTGGAACTACGGGTGTGCACCACCACACTTGGCCAATTTTTTTATTTTTGTAGAGACAAGAGTCTCACTATGTTACTCAGACTGGTTTTGGACCCTTTGGCCTCAAGAGATCCTCCCACCTCCCAGAGTGCTGGTATTAGGTAGCTGTGCACCTGGCCATCCTTTATTTTGTTAATATTTTGAATTATACTAATTGATACTTGAATGTTTAATCAGATTTATATGCCTGAAAGAAATCCCACTTGGCTGTAAAGTGTTATCCTTTTAATATGTTATTGGATTTGATTGCTGATATTGTGTTAAATATTTTTTGCATCTCTGTTCATGAGGAATATTAAACTGTAATTTTCTTTTCTTTTCTTTTCTTTTTTTGAGATGGAGTCTCACTCTGTCGTCAGGCTGGAGTGTGCAGTGGCGCAATCTCGGCTCACTGCAACCTCCGACTCCCTGGTTCAAGTGATTTTCCTGCCTCAGCCTCCCGAGTAACTGGGATTACAGGCACACACCACCATGCCCAGCTAAATTTTTTTGTATTTTTAGTAGAGACGAAGTTTCACCATGTTGGCCAGGACGGTCTCGAACTCCTGACCTCGTGATCCACCCGCCTTGGCCTCCCAAAGTGCTGGGATTACAGGTGTGAGCCACTGCGCCCAGCCTGTAATTTTCTATTTTTGTCAAGTTTTGGTATCAGGGTTATGTTGATCTCATAATAATAATAACAACTATTATAATAGTTGTTATTATTATTTTTTGTTTGTTTGTTTGTTTGTTTGTTTAGACAAAGTCTTGCTCTGTTGCCAGGTTGGAGTGTAGTGGTGCAATCTCGGCTCACTGCAACCTCCAACTCCCTGGTTCAGGAGATTCTCCTGCCTCAGCCCGCCGAGTAGCTGGGATTACAGGCATGTGCCATCACACCCAGCTAATTTTTTGCATTTTTAGTAGAGACCGGGTTTCGCTGTGTTGGCCAGGCTGGTCTCGAACTTCTGACCTCAAATGATCCACCTGCTTTGACCTCCCAAAGTGCTGGGATTACAGGTATGAGCCACCACACCTTGCCTATTTTCTTATACTTAGTGTTTGCGTCGTATATTTTTGTTCAGTCTTTACTGGTAACTGGTTTGTCTTTATAATGAAAGTGTGTTTCTTATAAATTGCATATAGCTGGCTCTTGCTCCTGACAATCTCTGCCATTTATATTGAACTAATGTTGAGGACAGATCTGCCTCCCATCTTGTGGTTTGTTTCCTGTTTGTCCTGTTTCTTCTGTGTCCCTCTGTTCCTCTTATTCTACTGCCTTTTGGTTGAATTATGTATTATTTAGTATTTGCTGATATTTTATCATCCCGTTTTATCTTCTCTATTGACTTTTTGCTTATACCGCTTTGTGTTGTTTTTTAAAGTCATTGTTCCAGATTGGTGGTTGGTAAACTACAGCTCTCAAACCAAATCTGGCCCATGTGGCTCACATGTTTTTATAAGGTTCTGTTGGAACACAGCCTTGCCCATTCATTTATTTTTATTTTGTTTTATTTAAATAATTTTTTCATAGAGATGGGGTCTCGCTATGTTACCTGGACTGGTCTTGAACTCCTTGGTTCTAGTGATCCTCCCACCTCCGCCTCTCAAAGTGCTGGGCTTACAGGCACAAGCCACTGTGCCCAGCCACCCATTCATTTACATATTGTCTGTGGCTGCTTTTGAGTTACAGTGGCAAAGTTGGGTAGTTATGACAGAGACCTATGGCCCCCAAAACTCAAAATGTTTACTCTGTGACCCTTTAGAGAAAAGTTGACCCTTGCTGTGGAATTATACTGTCCAAGACGGTAGCCATTAACCACATGGCTATTGAGTACTTGAAATGTTGCTAGTCCAAAATGAGATGGGTTGTGAATATAACTACGCACCAAATTTTTTTTTTTTTTGAGACAGAGACTACACACCAGATTTTGAAGAATGTAAACTATTAATCATTGTTTACATGCAGATTACATGTTGAAATGATAATATTTTTGATATATGAGGTTGAAATATTAAATTAATTCGACTTCGTTTTCGTTTTTAAATGGTAGATATTTGAACATTTTTAATTATATACCTGGTTACATTACATTTCTATTGGCCAAGCACTACTCTAAGATTACAATATGCATCTTTCAAGTATCACAGTCTTTTATTTTTATTTTCTCTTTTTGTTTTTGACAGTCTGTCTTCAAGGAAAAAATGTACTACTTCATGAACAGTGTGAGACTCTTAACAGTATATTTCCAATTACTCCCTTCCCCAATCCTTTGCGATCTCTTATCTTATATTTTACTTCTACATATTGTATAAACCCCATGGATACATTAGTGCTTTTATTCATTTTCTTTCTTTTTCTTTAAACAGTTATTAGTCTCTTAAATAAAATAAGGGATTAAAGTATGGGGGAAATGGCATAGATATAAATTTAAAAATTCAGGCATCCATAATTAGAAAGGTACAGTTAAGATTCGGAGGGCAGCATTATGTTTGAGAGGAAGACAGGCACTGCTCTGTGACTCACTTCTATTTGCTTTAGAGAATTGACTCTGAGCCTTTAGCAGAGCTGGTCACAGCAGTCAAGCTTCTACGCGTGGCCGTTAGCAGTGCTGCTAGAGATGAGCATCCATTTCTTTTGCTGTTTGCACTGGTATTGTAGCAGTGTGCTTCTTTTCTTTCCTGTAATAGATTCAGTGTCCAGAATATTCAAGCATTTTATAGTTAACAACTGGAAAAAAAAAGAGGGCTTGGGTTCTGGAGAAACTGGACTGAACATCAGTTTGCTGTGAGAGGGAGGAAGATTTGGTTTGGTGGTGTGGGATCTGAAGAAATACAGGGTAGCATAGTGTTTGGAGAATACTCCTCTACAGTCGATGCTGAAACATGTAAGATCTCACTAATAGGTACTCAGTCCCCATAAGCCAGCACCAACACTCACAATATTCCTGAAAGATAGGTGCTATTACTATTCCCATTTTATTAATACTATAATGTTCTCTAATTAAAGGGAATGATTTTTTAGAGCCACTTTGCACTGATAGAGATTTTAATCAGTCATGCCCTTTGGTTACTTGCTCTTTGGTTTATCTCAACTGATGGGAAAATCCCACTGGCTGGTCTCTTCCCTCTAACCTTTCCTTTCTATGAGACTAAATTTCAGCCTTCCTTGAAAATTGAGTAGCTCTTGGAATTCCTGCTAGGTAGGAAAGGCTAATGCATATATCAAAGCTATGGTTTTTTGATTCCATATGGTTTTCATCTGCAGCTAGTGGTTTCTGAAAGTAACTGAATATATGTATTACATTAGAAAGTGAGGAAAAAGCCCTTTAGGAAGGAGAATTCTGATTCACTGGACCATATTCCAGGACCCATTGCCTTGTCAAAGTGCTTACATGTTTATTCATCAATGGGCCTGTGGAGCAAGTGTTTTCTCCCTTCCTACTGAAAAATGCCTTAAAGACAACAGAAGCCGTAGGGCGAGTGGACAGGGAACTGACTTATCAGGCAACCAGAAGCCAAGGGTTCCAGCTTAGGCTCTGCCACCACCTAGCACCTCGGAAAAGACTCTTCGTTCTCTCTTCCCTTCAGTAAATACCCATGAAGAGCCCAGCGTGTGCCTGTTTTCTCATTTTAAATGAGGCATTTTGGTGGAAAGAATGCTGAAGTCCCTTCTGGCTCTTAAATTCCAAATGCTTTTATACTGTGCACAGTGTGTAGGGCATGACGTGGAAATTGATAAAAACTTGTGAGACCCTTTGATTCTCTCAAATAGCAAATAGCAGTCTCTTCTAAACCTGAGGATTAGAGTTTTGAAAATCCTTATAGTGGAATTTTTAGTTTAGGAACATACAGTAAATCAGTGTCACAGGTGAACCTATGAAAGCTCTTTATGACACTACAATAATAAAGACATGTCAAATAAAAAGATCATTGGCTGAGCACAGTGGCGCATGCCTGTAATCCCAGCACTTTGGGAGGTCGCGGCTGGAGGATTGCTTGAGTTCAGAAGCTCGAGACCAGCCTGGGCAACATGACAAGACCCCATCTTTAAAAAAAAAAAAAAAAAAAAAATTAGCCAGACATGGTGGCCCATGCCTATAGTCCCAGCTACTCAGGAGGCTGAGGTGGTACAACAATTTGAGCTCAGGAAGTCG
The DNA here is from genome assembly GCF_008728515.1 of Papio anubis. Classification (NCBI taxonomy): domain Eukaryota; kingdom Metazoa; phylum Chordata; class Mammalia; order Primates; family Cercopithecidae; genus Papio; species Papio anubis. The sequence goes on from NC_044993.1 coordinate 59,486,979, forward strand.
AGGCTACAATGAGCCATGATCCCACCACTGCACTCCAGCCTGGGTGACAGAACGAGATTCAGAAAAGAAAAGAAAAAATCATTGACCCTTTTAGTGGAGACCACCCTCTAAATTTCCACCTATCATTTATATACTAGACATTTTTAGAAGGTCCTTCTCATGGTTTCAACAAAATGGTTGGAAACTACTAGCACTGTGGCAGAAGAATGTGTAGTCAGCCCGTTTTGCCCTCTGTGTCTTGGCCCTGTGCTTAGACATTCATCACTTTGAGTGGCTGCCTCTCACCTTGAGACCCACAACCGTCCACTGCTGTTTCAAAATGTGTGTCTACAGCGCAAGCAGTGGCGCCTTTGACCCTGGTGGCAGCTGGCTCTCTCACTGCAGTCCAGGAAGCTCTGTGTTGGCTCTTCCTTGGTGCTTCTTTCTTGCCCTGGGCCTCTTGGGACACCTCCAGTCTGCTCTAACTGTCTCTTCTGCCCCTAGTCTTGCCTTTTTCTGGGGAAATTTCCTGTTGTTTAGCTTTTGTTTGCTCTAGGTTCTATAGCCAAGGAGCAGAATTTACATCTCTATCTTTATCTTAACCAAATTACATTTTTACAATTTGCTTATCCCTTGAGATAGAGCCTTAGCTTCTGGAAAGGACTGTAGATTTACCTAGTCCAGCCACCTCAGCAAAATCTCTCTTATATTTGGGCAGAGTAAATGTTGGCAAATTCAATGTAGATCTTATAAGTTAAGTATATTTTAGCAGAGAAAATGTTTCCCATGACACCTTTGAAACCACCGAAGTGATAAATGCACATAATTTTTAAAAATTCATGTAGTACAGTAGAGTGTAAAATGAAGGAGGAAAATCTTCACTCCTCACTCTCAGTTCCTCTTCCCAGTGGCAGCTCCTGTTATATTCTTTCAGTGGTTTCTATTATTCCTTTAAATAATACGTCCATTTCTTGACTTACCAACTTTGAACAATATATCCTGATTACTGCTATAAAAGATTTGGAATTTAGGATGTATATTCTGCCTTCTTTCTGCCCTCCTCTCACTTTGGTTAGTTATTATTTATAATATTTACTACTTTTTGTATCCATACTTTTGTGCCTTCTTATAAGTTGATCCTAAGAGACGAAAACCAGGATACAGCATGTATAATATTATGGTTGTATAAATGTTATCCTCTGTAGAGAAAAAAAGTTACATAAATGGGACATAGAGAAGAAAGTGTATTCCTATGTCATTGAAACTTTGCTGCCCAGAAGAATCTTTCAGCCATCCCAGCGGTTTTTGTGTGGACTTTTTTGAGGGAGTAATTTTCTTAAATGTTATATTGTTTTGCATGTATAATGTTGCTGGATGTAGAATTCTAGATCCCAAAACTGTTTCCTCTCAGAACTTTAAATACATTGCTCTTATTACTAGAATCATTGATATGCTTTGGGCAGGTGCCATGTTTTTTGTGCCTTCATGTTCTAGCAGCAAATTGAGAGCTCTTCCTGCTGACCCGCCACCACCTTTCCCTCCTCCTTGCCAGTTTTGGCTAGGTCTAGTTGTCTTTTAAAGGGCTATGCTAATTTCAGACTGGAAAAGTGGTAGAGACCTTTTACACCTGTTCTAAATTATTTTTTTTAATAAGTGAGGAAGAATTTCCACCACCCCCACTCGTTCCTCCCTCTGAATTCAGCTACTTTGCACCTTACCAGCTGTGCAATTGTAAGAAAGGAGATCAGCCTATTCTCAAGGGAGTATTTTAAGAAATTCAAGTAAATATTCAGCATAAAACTAGAGTCTGGTTAATGTAAAATGCAGAATTTTAAAGTGTGCAGTTACTAATAAAATAGAATGATTAACTAGGAAAATTGATTTTACCATGTAATGTACATAAAGACATAAAACTTGGTTTTTAATAAAGATGTGGTATAGCTCTAACAGATGCCCCCTCTGGCATATCTGTCTAGTTGGGTGTCCAGGAAAGATGAATGAATGTAGTTTGTCTCCTTCCTTTGACATCTCTTGTACCAGTAGATCAGGACACGATTGCTTTCTTTGAGATTGCTTTCTTTGAGAGTTCAACAGGATTCCTGAGAGTAGCATCATATAAAAGAGATGTGGACAACTTGGATAAGCAAAATGTGGCATATGCTTACAGTGGAATATTAATCGGCCTTAAAAAGGAAGGAGATTCTAATACATGCTTCAGTTTGCTTCAAGCAAATTGTAAAAATGTGATTTGGTTAAGATAAAGATATAGATGTAAATTCTGCTCCTTAGCTATAGAATCACCTTGAAGACATTATGCAAAATGAAATAAGCCCATCACAAAAAGACAAAACACCAGATGATTCCACTTATATGAGGTTCCTAGAGTAAGTCAGATTCATAGAGACAGAAAGGAGAGTGGTGATTGCCCCCGGCTGAGGAGAGGTGGGAATGGCAAGTTGTTTAATATGATTCAGTACTGGAGATTGGTTGCCCAGCATTGTGAGTGGACATAACGCTGCAGAACTGTATGCTTAAAATGGTTAAGACACTAAATTTTATGTGTACTTTACCGCAGTTTTAAAAAATTTTAAGGGATTCAGACAATTTGGAATACTATTTTTATAGTAGAATTTTACATGAAACCTTCCTTTTGATGGTTGAGAATGGAGAGAATGCTGATGAGAGACCTAAAATACTTTAAAAATGTAAATAGAGAATTATGAATTATTGATAATTCATGAGTGAATTATCATGTAATATGAGTTACCACATTTGAGTTCATAATTTTCAGTTGCTTTTCTGTTTTATGCTTTATTTATGAAAATGCTTTTTAGATCTGGCCTTTCTCCTCTCACCTGTTGTATGGGCTGTAACACATCTGGCAAATGGATGGATTGATTTTTAGATGAAGGTCTGCTTTAATCGAGCTAGAGTGTAAAGTGTCAGCTCTGTAGACTTTGACAAAAGCACAGCTGTGGAAGCAGAACAATTGTTTTTATTAAAAATTATCTATATTGGCTGGGCATGGTAGCTCATACCTGTAATTCTAGCACTTTGGGAAGATGAGATGGGAGGTTTGCTTAAGGACAGCTTAAAGACCAGCCTGGGCAACATAGCAAGATCCCATCTCTTAACAACAACAACGACCAAAAAAAAAATCAAAAAATTAGTTAGGTATGGTGGCTCATGTCTGTAATCCCATGTACTCAGGAGGCTGAGGTGGGAGGATTGCTTATGCTAAGGAGTTTGAGGCAGTAGTGAGCCATGATCATGCTATGGCAACAGAGCAAGACCCCACCTCAAAAAATTTATCTATATGTATTATTAAAACATAATTCAAATTCAGCCAGGCCAGATGGCTCATGCCTGTAATCCCAGCCAGCCCTTTGGAACGCCAAGATGGGCAGATCACTTGAGCTCAGGAGTTCAAGACCAGCCTGGGTAACATGGTGAAACCCTGTCTCTACAAAACATACAAAACTTAGCCGGGTGCGGTAGTGTGCCCCTGTAGTCCCAACTGTGACGGGAGGCTGAGGTGGGAGAATTACTTGAGCTGAGGAAGTCGAGGCTGCAGTGAGCTGAGATTGTAACATTGCACTCTGGCCGAGAGTGACTGAGTGAGACCCTGTCTCAAAAATAATAATAATAATAATGGTAATAATAATAATACAAACTCTAAGATTTCTATAGTTTTTTTAAATGTGTAATTATTTCATTAAAGTTTAGGAGATTTTAGCAATGACTTAGCTTTCTTTAAATTTGAAAACATAGAAAGGTTTGTCAGTGTCTCCAATAAAATTCGGCATTTCCATTTAAAAGCTCTTGTATGCAGAAATTTGGAATTCAGCACTGAAAGCCTGCTTTCACCTCACACATTAAAGCAGTGTGTCATCTCAGGATTTTATTTTAAATAACATGAAGCTAAGTTTAACATCACCTTACACTTATATGACCTTTGTTGTGTTAGAACGCGTTCATGTTTCATAATAGCAGTAATATTTGAAAATTAATGGTTTCTTTCGATACCTTCATGTTATTTATTTGATTAACCATAATTAAAAGTCTCATTATCATCTATGTTTCTAACATTGTGTTATATTATTGAGTACTTATCTTCATGTAATAGTATAATTTTTTGTGATAGTGTAAGCTGCTAATAATTGAAACAAATTGCCCTCAGCACACTTAGATGTTAGGGAGGTGAAATACTGTTTTTTCCATGTCTTTAACTAAATGCAAAACAGATTTTCTGTTTGAGTTGCCCAAATCATGTGCATTTAGGATTAGTCCTGTATAGTTTATAGTGGTGTTAGCGGAAATAAAGCATTAAATGTATAAATCCTGTATTTTAATTGCCAGATATAGAAATCCTTAACATTTTCCTCATAGTTCTTTTTTTTTTTTTGACACTTTATGCTTATTAAAAATTCTGCTGGTACATCGTAAGTCAGCAGAAACTGCAGCATGTTTGTGTTTATTTCGGGGAGGTTGGTGGAAGAATGAAAAATGACTGCTGTGGCCCAAAACCAAGTTTGTCCTTGTACTGGTAGGTGGTTCCATGTTTAAATACGATCTCCAGATTTGAGGGGCCTCCTTTTTGGCCATTCAAGAATCTCTGAAGCAAAGATTTTTCATTTCATTCAGCTTGCTGATAGTGCAGAAGCCAAAGGTTTGCAAAACGAGAATATTCTAGAATCTCCCTTTTGTGCCTCTTTTTCCCAAATGCAAAAGGACTCAAATCTGTGATGGGTATGTGGGTGTTTACTATAGTTTTGTTTGTTTGTTTGTTTTGATGGAGTTTTGCTTTTGTTGCCAGGCTGCAGTGCAGTGGTGTGATCTTGGCCCACTGCAACCTCCGCCTCCTGGTGTGATCTTGGCTCGCTGTAACCTCCACCTCCCGGGTTCAGGCGATTCTCCTGCCTCAGCCTCCCAAGTAGCTAGGATTACAGACATGTGCCAGCACAGCTGGCTAATTTTGTATTTTTAGTAGAGTCTGGGTTTCACCGTATTGACCAGGCTGGTCTTGAATTCCTGACCTCAGATGACCCACGCACCTTGACCCCTCTCCCAAAGTGCTGGGATTACAGGCGTGAGCCAGTGTGCCAGACCCGTTTTTTTTAGGTTGTTGTTTATATGTGTGTGTTTCTTTGTGTTTTGTTTGTTTTAGTATTTCAAAGGTTTCATTTTTATTTATATTAATTAATTTATTTATTTATTTATTTATTTATTTATTTATTTATTTATTTATTTTGTGGTGGGGTCTTGCTATATTTCCCCAGCTGGTCTCCTATTCCTGGGCTCAAGCTATCCTCCCACCTCAGCCTCCCAAGTAGCTAGGATTGCAGGCACACATCACTGTGCCTGTACTGTACAGTTCTTTAAACTTTTCTATATATTTGAAGTTTTCATAATAAAATGTTGGGGAGAAGTAGAACTGTGAAACTAGAAACCTGTGTACACTTCCGATAGAGTAGGGCAGTTGAGGTAGTTCTCGGTGATCCACAGGTTCCGAACAGACACCTGTATTAGCTAATGTCCACGTAGCTGATGGCTTACCTGCCCATCAGCAAAGCTGCTGGAACACTTTCCTCCTTGCTGCCCAGCGTTGGGGACCATCCTGTACAAGCTGTTCTTACTCCTTGTGCCTCCTTACGGCTCTTCCTTCTCTCTTTCTCTCCTCCTTTTCTGATGTTTTTTATTCGTCTTCTCTCTGAAGACCCATATCGGTGTCTTCTCCAAAAACATGGACCGACTGTCCACCTTTCCCACCATAGGAAAGGAAGGTGACAGAGAAGCCACTGACATTTACTGAGTCTCTCATATGCCAGGCACCATAACATGCACTTTTCTGTTTTTGTTTCTTAATCTTCACAGTAACCCATTTTTTAGTTGAGGAACTTGCTCAGAGTCATAAAACAAATAAATAAATTCAAGCCCTCATCTCTCTCTTCCCAAATCCCATTCATGCTCTTTCCAAAATGCCTGCTTCCTCCTAAGATATCCATTTATGATCCTTCCCTGCCACTAGAAAAGGCTTGTGAGATGCCTCCTGTGCCACCCAGAGTCCTTGGGAATTCTTTGCCTTTGGGACTGTTGTAAGAAGTAAAAAGATAAAGTCAGGGATTGTCACGTATTCTTCTTAGTGTTCCCGCACCTAACAAGTAATGACTTGTGGCCACTTGGAAAAACGTTTAAATAAATGAACGAACAGGAGATCCTCTACCACACTTGGAACGTGTCTTCCTACTCACTGTCCTGCTCAGAAGGCCATGCAGGCTGTTTTGTTTCTTTTAACAGTACAAAGTCACGCTAGGAATGCTTTTCATTGCTTTGCTTACAGTAAGGCAGAGAGGAATGACATTCTTTTCATAATTGCTCCATAATCTACCTTATTTGTATTGCCTTACCTATTGTTCAGACTGAAAGAGCCACCTGAAGGTAGGAGTATGTACATGCCTTGGAATATTAGATCTGAAGATTTTTCATGCCATTTTTAGGGGAAAATAAAAAGGTTATCAATATCATGCAATGCCGCAGAAATCAGTATTCACACCACTATTTTCTGAGTATTACATCATGTCATCTATTTGATAAAGAGAATTGGGGAATTCTTGTGAATGACCATGTGGTACATTGGTTCATCATCTTAAATTAATGACTCTGAATTCTTGGCAGATTAGTTCCTAGTTTGCTATAATTGTAAATTAACCCCGGAAGAGTCATCACAAACTAAATCAAGAGGCAAGAAGCATGTGGTTTCTTGATGTTACAACTTTTGGTAGGTGATTCTTTGTTCTGAGGGGGGCTGAAATGACATTCTCCATGTGATGAGAAGCCTCTCAGGTGGGCCCCCCATTTCTTCTCCTTCTGGTAATGCCATCATACCCTGTTCCTTCATCACATCAAATTGTTAGTGCTAATGATGCCTTCATTTGGAATTTGCGTAAAAATCTGACATGAATGTCCATTTAGGATTGCTAAGTTAATGACATAATGAAACTATGAGAATTTAGAATAGACTTCTCCACATGATTGATGGCTTTCTCTTATTTCTGGTCATTTACCTGCAGGGGGCATCAGAAAAAGGGGGGTGCACAAGCAGAGAGGAGAAAGGAGTGGGTGGATCCTTCCAGGCACCTACCTCTTTTTTTTGGTCATTATTTGTGAAGGAGCAGTTTACTTCCAAATTTGACCCTGCCCAGATGCCATTAGGGGGTTTTCTTTTCTTCTCAAGTTAGAGTTAGTGGGTTTATAGGAAAACCAGAAGGAACCAAAAATGACAGTTTCCAAATAAATGGAACATCTTCAGAAACACACAGGATTAAGATTTAAACTTTGTTGTTTAGGTAACTGGCTTTGAATGTTTTCTTTTGTGTCATTTCTATCTGCAAATGTTAATGATTGTGGAATACAGTAATACCACAGTAACTCAGATGGATGGAGGTGAAGATAGATGGGAGGACATTTTTGAAGAAATGGAATGTATTATTTTAAGGAATGGGTAGGTAGTATCTGTAACTGTGTAAGCAAAAATGTTACCTGATAAACATGGACTGGTGGAGCCAGAAGGGACTTGGAGGTGATCTGGTCCATCCTCTGTCACGTTACAATTTTACAGAAGAGGACTGGAGGCTCAGAGAAGCTGTCATATTCAAGGTCATAAAACCAATTCGTAACAGAGCTGAGTTGTGTATACCCTTTAAAGACAAGTCATGATTTACCATTGCAGTAGTGATTTTTCACATATTGAGTGAATCTTTGTGAAGCCCTTGACATTTAAAAAGAAAAAAGTATTTTCAGTGAAAGATGCAAACATTGTCTTTAAAAGCCAAATAGTACAAAGAAAAGTTTATAATAAAAAGCAGCAGTCCTCTGCTACCCTCATCCTGTCCCTGAGAGACAACCACTTTCAATTCTTTCTTTTGATATTTATTTTCTCAATGTACTTACTGCTGCTGCTTCATTTTTTTTTTTTTTTTTTTAACTTTTAGGTTCTGGAGTACATGTGCAGATTTGTTATATAGGTAAACTCATGTCACAGAAGTTTGTTGTACAGATTATTTCATCATCTAGGTACTAAGCCTGGTACCCAGTAGTTATTTTTTCTGATCCTCCTCCCACCCTCTACCCTTAAGTAGGCCCTAGCGCCTATCATTCCTCGCTTTGTGTCCGTTTTAGGGGAACAAAGTGCCTACTTATAAGTGAGAACATGCAGTATTTAATTTTCTGTTTCTGTGTGAGCTTGCTAAGGATAATGGCCTTCAGCTCCATCTATACTTCTTGATTTTTCTGTTTATCTTTTGACTTACAAATAGGATAGGTCAGGATTCAGCTCTGTTGCTCTCACCCACTCCAGGTTGCCTTCCTTTCCCCACCCTCAACCTTCCTCCAACTTTGTTCTCTTTGGTCTTCCTTTTCATAGTTATTTTGGCTGTTCTGTCCTTTGTATTTCCTTATGAACTTCAGTATCAGCTTATAAATTTATATAAAAGCATCTGGTAAAATTTTGATTGGGTTTGAATTAGGATATATAGTATTTTCTTTTAACCTATTATAGTCTTCCTTCAAGTTATATCAATTCACATATAGCATAAGAACCTTACAGTAGTATACTTAAATTTCCCAGCTCCCAACCTTTGTGCTATTAGTGTCCTTTACATTTATATGTTATTAACAGCATGCAACATTGTTACATTTCTTATTTAGTCAGTGATTTTCTGAAAGAATTAAGTAATAAAAAATCTTAATGCTGGGTGCAGTGACTCACACCTGTAATCCCAGCACTTTGGGAGAGTGGGAAGATCACTTGAGCCCAGAGTTTGAGATCAGCCTGGGCAACATGGAAAGACTATCTCTACAGAAAGCCAAAAAATTAGCCAAGCTTGGTGGCACCTGAGCTTGGTGTCACATGCCCGTAGTCCCTGCTACTCGGGAAGCTGAGGCAGGCGGATCCCTTGAGCCCAGGAGGTTGAAGCTGCAGTGAGCTATGTTCACACCACTGCACTCCAGCCTACATGACAGAGCGAGATCCTATCTCATTAAAAAAAGAAAAAAGAAGAAAGAAAAAAGGGAAGAAAGAAAGAAAAAAGAAACTTATCTATTTATACATGTAAGTATTTCCTCATTCCTTTGTGTAGTTCTATATGTATTTCCATCTGTTACCATTTTCCTTTTGCCTGAGTCAACCATGTCTTATGTCAAAGACCTGCTGGTGATGAACTCTTTCAGCTTTTTTGTTTTGTTTTGTTTTGTTTATTTAGAGATGAGGTTTCACTATGTTGTTCAGACTGGTCTCCAATTCCTGGGCTCAAGTGATCCTGCCTCAGCCTCCCAAGTTCTTTTGTATGTATAAAAATGTCTTTATCTCTTCTTCTTTTTTTTTTTTTTTTTGAGACAGAATCTTCCTCTGTTGCCCAGGCTGGAGTGCAGTGGCACAACCTCAGCTCACTGCAACCTCTGCCTCCTGGGTTCAAGCAATTCCCCTGCCTCAGCCTCTGAGTAGCTGCAATTACAGGTGTGCACCACCACACCTGGCTAATTTTTGTATTTTTTAGGAGAGATGGGGTTTTGCCATGTTGGCCAGACTGGTCTTGAACTGCTTACCTCAGGTGATCTGCCTGCTTCAGCCTCCCAAAATGCTGGGATTACAGCGTGAACCACCGCACCTGGCCTCACCTTCATTTTTGAAAGATATTTTTGCTGGGTATAGAATTCTAAATGGACGGGTTTTTTTCTTTCATTCTTTTAAGATACTGCCCAACTTTCTTCTTACTTGCATTGTTTCTCAGCAAAAATCTGTTGTCATCCCCATTTTTGTTTCTCTGTATGTAACACAACTTTTTCTGTAGCTACTTTTTACAATTTTTTCTTTATCATGAGTTTTGAGTAATTTGATTATGATGTGCCCTGGTAATGTTTTCTTCAAGTTTCTTATCGGCTTGGGATTTATTGAGCTTCTTGGATTTCTGGATTTATAGCTTTCATCAAGTTTGGACATGGCAGGCTAGGTGCAGTGGTTCATGCCTGTAATCCCAGCACTTTAGGAGGCTGGGACGGGTGGATCTCTTTTACCCAAGAGTTCACAACCAGCCTAGGCAGTATGGCAAAACCCTGTCTCTTCAAAAAAAAATACACACACAAAAAATTAGCTGGACATGGTGGCACATGCCAGTAGTCCCAGCTACTAGGGAGGCTGAAGGGGGAGGATCATGTGAGCCTGGGAAGGTCAAGGCTGCAGTGAGCTGTGATTGTGTCACAGCACTCCAGCCTGGGTGACAGAGTGAGACCTTGTTCCCCCCAAAAAGAAAAGTTTGGACATTTTTCAACCATTATTTTGAAAGATTTTTTTTCTTTTTCTTGCTCTCATTTTGTCTTTTAGGGACTCCAATTACTTATGTATATTGAGGTGCTTGAAGTTGTCCTCTAGGTCACAGATGCTCTTTTTAATTTTTAAAATTCTTTTTCTCTGTGTTTTATTTTGGATAGTTACTATTGCCAGGCCTGTATCTCAGACATTGTACTTTTCATTTCTAGAAGTTCTGTTTGGTTTGTAGCTTACCATTTTAAACCTATGGAATGCAGTTGTAAATACCCTTCAGTGTCCTACTCTGTTAATTCTAACATCTGTATCAGTTCCACATCACTTTCAGTTGATTGATTACTGTTATTGTGGGTTGTGTTTTTCTGCCTTTTTGCATACCTGATAGTCTTTGTTATTTTACTTTTTTTTTTAAGCCATCTCCTACAGGAAGGAAACCTAGTAGTCTTTAATAAGATGCCATATATTATAAATTTTGCCTTGTGGTGTGCTAGATATTTTTGTATTCCTATAAATGTTCTTGAACTTTGTTCAAGGATGTCATTGAGACATTTGGAATCAGTTTGATTCTTTCAGGTCTTACTTTTGTAGTTTGGTGAGTCTGGAGCAGTGTTCATTGCCTAAGACCTTCCAAAATAGTCTCCCCAATGCTGTGATATATGTTTTCCCAAGTTAGCTGGTGGGAACAGGTGTTGTTCTCAGCCCTGTGTGAGTACCATATATTGTTCCCTTGAATCCTTTCGGATGGTTCTTTCCCCAGCCCTGGGGAATTGCTCACCCATTATGTGCTGATCAGTCCTCTGCTGAATCATCAAGGATTTCCTTTGCAGGTATCCAGGGTTCTCTAACCAGTAAACTGGAGCAGTCATTGGGTTCACCTCATTAGTTTCCTGTCTTTCGGGGATCACTGTGCTTCCTTGCCCAATGTCCAGTGCCTTCAGAACCATTGTTTCATATATTTTGTCTGATTCTTTTGGTTGTTTTAGGTGGGTGGGTAAATCCAGTCCCTGTTTCTCCATCTTGGCTGGAATGGAAGTTGCTCCATTGTCTTTGTGTCTTTGCATTCAAACATGCTATCCAGAAATCTAATGTCAGTTTTATTCAAGATCCTTTCTATGTAGCCTCTTTTTTCTTTTCTTCTTCTTCCTTTCTCTCTCTCTCTCTCTCTCTCTCTCTCTCTCTCTCTCTCGGCCTTTCTGGAATTTTTGAGAATATTCTTTTTTCTCTCCCAGTGTTTTGAAATTCCACAGTAATGGGCCTTGAAAGTGTTATGCTGGGTACTCCCTGTGGGCTGTTACAGGCTGGAGACTTGTTACTTGTGACTTGTGTCTTTTATTTTGGAGGAAATGTATTGTTTTATTTCCTTGACAGTTTTTTTTTTCTTTCATTTCTCTCTTCTTTCTTTCTGGAACTCCCATGGTTAAAGTCAGGTTTCCTGGATTTATCCTCTAATGTTTTTGTCTTTGTTTGTTCCATTCTATTGTCTTTCATCTTTTTGTTCATTTCTTGGACATTTCCCTGACTTTCCCCCTTCAATACTTTCATTGGATTTTTTTTCTTTCAACTCCTATTTTAATTTCTAAGAATTCTTGTCTTCACAATATTCCTTTGAAAGAATGCACATGGCTCTTCTTTCTTGGATGTAGAATTATCTTTTATGTCCATAAGGACATTAATTTTTCAAGTAATTCTCTGTGCATGGTTCTGATATGCATGGATTTCAGTCACCAGGTTAGTTAAATAACACCAGTCACCCAATAATATGATTCCATTTTCAGTGACTATGATGTATTAACTGTGAGTAATTGAATAAAGTACAAACTTCACTACTAGCTCTTCAGTCCACTTATCCCTGTGTAGAAAACAGATGCACATCCTGATCTGTCACCAATCAGGTCACTTCTTTCAGAGTCTGTGTGTCTGCACATTCATTATTCTATTCACTCAGACAGCAAAACATGTCATTATGTTGTCTCCTTGTTTCTCAGTGATAAACCCAGGCAACATTCTTTTCAAATGGATAATCAAAAGAGGGAATTGATCAACCAAGATGAAAGTGTGACAAGGAACCAATAAGCGATAATGTTGGAAGTAAAATTCAAATCAAAACAAGTAGAATTATAAAGAAGAATTAGCTGACCATGGGAATGTTGACACTGCTGCCATTTGAGTTACTATAAATCTGCAGCCAGAGGAACTTAACGAAGGCAACTTATCAGCATAAATGAGGAAAGTGGTTGTGACAAAAAGGATGAAGATGTCCCAGAGGAAGTAACGCCAGCACAAAATTTCACATTAAAGGAGCTCGCAGAGATACTTCACTACATTGAAAGCGCAAAGGATAACCCATTGGAAGCTGATTCAAACTTACAAAGGAGTACAACAGTTCACCCAGGCATAGAAGAAACACTCACTCCGTATCATAAGTTATATGGCAAGAAGAAGGCACACACTGTTTAAACTACTCTGAATAAGGTTTTTTGTTTTTAACAAAAGCTCATACTTTATTCACATTTCCTTGGTTTTTACCTAATGTCCTTTTACTGTTTTAGTTTCAGGATCTCATCTAGGATACCACATTATATTTGGCCATCGTATCTTCATAGGCTCCTTTAGACCACGACGGTTTCTCTGACTCTCCTTGTTTTTGATTACCTTGACAGTTTCAGGACAAAATTGGTCAGCTAATCTATGGAATATCCTTCAACTTGAGTTTGTCTGTTATTTTTCTAGTGGTTTTAGTAAGGTTGTGGGTTTTGGATGGAAGACCCATGATGAAGTGCCATCCTCATCACTTCATATCAGGGAACATGCTGTCAATATGATTTCTCACTTGTGATGTTAACCTTCATCACCTGGGTTGAGGTGGTGTTTGTCAGATCTCTCCACATGAAGTTACTGTTCTCCCTCTTTCCACACTTTGCTCTTTGAAAGGAAGTCACTGTACACTGCCCAAGCCTAGGTGTGGGGAGTTGTGTTCCACCTCCTTGGGGGAGGAGTGTCAAATTCTTCTGAACAAGAGATTTGTCTCTTATTTATTGTTCAGTCATTGATCTATATCATTATATGGACATAAGTTTTATACAAATGAATAAAACACTTTAATTCCCAGTGGTTTCTGGTGTTTTAAATTGCAGTGTACTAAGTGTTATGGCTTTACTTTTTGTTTGTTTGTTTCTCTGTTTTTAACCCGGAGTCAGAGACTTAGTAATGTTTTGACAAAAATTTCTAAAGGTCACAGAAAAATCCATTTTTCTCTGATCTAAAGGTGAGTGGAGAACACCTTTGATTCAAACTTACAAAAGAGTACGAGTGTAGAATACTCACCTTTCAGTGGTCCAGATGTTTTTATGATCCTGTACTACGTGCAAAGCAAGGACTGGCTATAGTTTGTAAAGTTTCCTTCAGCTCCCTACTCTGTGCTTGTTTCCTCAGAGTTCTTTATTTCTGTCTGTATATTGGTCTGTTTTGGTTTTTGTCTGTCATGTGGGAAGCTTTATTTAAATATTTGGCTATTCTTGGCCATCCATTATTATTACTTTTTATTTTTTTTTGAGACGGAGTCTTGCTCTGTTGGCAGGCTGGAGTGCACTGCCTCCTGGATTGAAGCAATTCTCCTGCCTCAGCTCCCGAGTAGTTGGGATTACAGGTGTGCGCCACCACGCCCGGCTAAATTTTGTATTTTTAGTAGAGACAGGGTTTCACTATGTTGGGCAGGATGGTCTCGATCTCTTGACCTCGTGATCCGCCCGTCTCGGCCTCCCAAAGTGCTGGGATTACAGGCGTGAGCCACCGCACCCGGCCATCCATTAGTTTTTAAGAATGAACTAAAAATTGTCGGCCAGGCACGGTGGCTCACGCCTGTAATGCCAGCACTTTGGGAGGCTAAGAGGCAGGTGGATGCAGTCAGGAGGTCCGAGACCATGTGGCCAACATGAGTAGGCTACATCTCTACTAAAAATTAAAAAAAAAAAAGTGTGCTTGGGCGTGGTGGTGGGGCGTCTGTAGTCCCAGCTACTTTCGGGAGGCTGAGCCAGAGAATGGCGTGACCACAGGAGGCAGAGGTTGCAGTGAGAGGTGGCACTGCCTCAGCCTAGGCTGACAGAAACAAGATTGTCGCTTTAAAAAAGGCTGGGGCGGTGGCTCAAGCCTGTAATCCCAGCACTTTGGGAGGCGAGGCGGGTGGATCTAAGGTCAGGGGCCGAGACCATCCTGGCCACGATTGAAACCCATCTGTACTAAAAAACACGAAACTAGCGAGGCCGAGGTGGCGGGCACCCTGTAGTCCCGGCTACTGGGAGAGCTGAGGCAGGAGAGATGGCATAAACTTCGGGGAGGTGGAGCTTGCAGTGAGCTGAGATCTGGCCACTGCACTCCCAGCCCTAGTAGGCGACAGAAGGCGAGACTCCGTCTCAAAAAAAAAAAAAAAAAAAAGAACTAAAAATTGATGAGAAACTCTGGGTGTGGAGACAAATCTTATTGATGGTCTTTCTATGTAGGATGATGAAGTGAAAAGTTGGCTTTATAATTAATTTGTCTTTTCTCTGAGGCTGATTCAGTTCCTTTATGGCTTATGCTGCTTGTATCTACATAAGAACTCTGCCTAAATAAGGTCACAAGATTTTCTTATATTTTTAAGCAGTTTTTCATTATTCTTAGTTTTATTTTAGGTATATGATCTATTTCAAGTTAATTTTTATATATGGTATGAGGCATGGATATGAGTTTATTTTTTGCATATAGATATCCAATTATTCCAGCACTATTTTATGAAAAGCAAATTACTGAATTATATATGACTCGTTAGTCAAAAATCATTTGATCATATACATGTGGCTCTATTCCTGGACACTATTCTCTTCCATTGGTCTATATGTCTGTTCTTTTACCAGTACCATACTGTCTTGATTACTGTAGCTTTGTAGTGAGTTTTGAAATCAAATAGTGTACCCTTTAATCTTGTCTTTTTTATATAAAAGTGTATTCACTTTCCCACAAAAATTTTAGTCGAGTTTTTCAGTTTCTACAAAAAGCCTGCTAGCTCTTTGATTGGAATTGCATTGAACCTGTAGACCATTTTGAGGAGAATTAACATCTTAACTACATATACACTTCCAACCCATGAATGTAGTATATCTTTTCACTTACTTAGGCTTTCTTTGATTTCTCTCATCAGTGTATTAGAGTTTTCAGCATACAAATTTTGCAGGTGCTATACTGGAGTTGTCCCTTAGTATTTTACCTTTTGATCTGTTGTAAGTCATATGTTTTTAAAGTTCCATTTCCAGTCATTTATTGCTAATATAAAGAAATATAATAGCCTTTTTATTTTGACCTTGTATTCTTAGACCTTCCTTACTTATTCACTTATCAATTCTAATAATTTATTGTAGAGTATTGGGTATTTTTTGTTTAAGAAATCGTATCTACAAATAAAGACATTTGCATTTATCTCCCCAGTACAAATTTTCCCATACACATTTTCTTTCTCTTGCCTTTATTGCAATGTACCTCTAGTACATTGTTGAATAGAAGTTGTGAGAGCTGACATCTTTGTCTTGTTCCTGATCTTAGGAGGATCAAGCTTTCAATCTTTCAGTGTTAAATATGATACTAGCTGTAAGGATTCAGTTTTTTTAGAGATTGATTCTCTGATTTTCAGCTTGGGGAATACAAGCCTAACTGCTGTGCTCTGGGTACAGATTGGCAGAAGGGAGCTGGAGCCCTCACTCCTTGGTATGTGAGGGATGGCTACCCATTTTGTCAGCTCATATCGCCTCACTCCCACTCTTCACCATTGTACCTGGTGCCACTGAGCCTGCAGAGATCATTTTTACCCGGATCTAAACCTCCTATCTAGCTCCTACTGGCCTAGGGTGATGCCAGTCCCTGGCTTCTCTGGGATGGGGGATCCTGTTACAGGCTTGCTCCCTCCTGACATGGCTGCAGTCCTTATCACCTGCTCGTTTTAGGAATCTAGGGCCTGGTTGTGCTGAGATTTTGCAGGGCTCTCTTGGGTAAATCTGCCTTTTGTGAACACTTAAGATTTCTGTTTCTGCCGCTATGCAGAGCTCTTTGCCACTCTTCTCCCTGCTTTTCCTCTACAAAGAGAGTGTCTGCAAGGTGAGCTGATACCCCATTCTCTGATGCTGCCTTTCCTCTTCTCTTTTCCTCCATAGGTGTTATCTTCTCTTTGCAGATAAATAGTGTGTTCAATTGGTCGTGTTTAACTTCCTGGAAATTTTTAAAAAGTAGTTTATTTTCTGAAATAGTTGGCCTTTTGGTTTGCAGGGATGATGTTTTGTTTTTCTTATAGCCTTGATTATGTTGCTAATTTGATTAGTAAGTCCTTTCATTGAAGTCAAAAGGTAAATTTTAGTACAAAAGTAAATTTCATCCTAGCCTCTGAAAATTTCAGATGTTCTAAATTCAGGTCCAACTAATTGTATACTGATTATATATTTTACATTTAGAAGTTATTATTAATGTAATATCTTTCATGTTTGCATCAGTTAATCTTTTCCATGTTAAAGCGAGTTGACAGTAGGGGATTGTTTGAAATATTCAAAACAGATTCTTGTGAAAAGTATTTCTTATTGAATGCCATTGATTCTTTGTAATGTTGAACCAGTTTTTCTCTTAAGCCTCATATTCACAAATAAGCTTTATGTCTAGGATGGAACACATACAATGCTTTCATGTTTTCTCTCTCTCTCTCTCTCTCTCTCTCTCCCCCCTCTCTAACACATACACATACACACACACACACACCTATTCCACAAGAGATGTCCTTTATTACCAGACAGCTACCATTCAGACCTGATTTAATGCTAAGTTTGTTTTCAGTCTCTTTTTTTTTTTTTTTTTTTTGAGACAGAGTCTCACTCTGTCGCCCAGGCTGGAGTACAGTGGCGCGATCTTGGCTCACTGCAACCTCCGCCTCCCGGGTTCGAGCAGTTCTCCTGCCTCAGCCTCCCGAGTAGCTGGGATTACAGGCATGCATCATGATGCCCGGCTGTTTTTTGTATGTTTAGTAGAGACAAGGTTTCACCATGTTAGGCCAGGCTGGTCTCGAACTCCTGACCTCAAGTGATCTGCCCACCTCGGCCTCCCAAAGTGCAGGGATTATAGGTGTGAGCCACTGTGCCTGGCCCCAACACTCAAATTCTTTGTTAGAAATAAGAATCCTGGTTTATCAGTGATCTCTGAGGGTTTGGCTTCTGAACTGAACATAGGTTGTCCAACATCTTCCCCTCTCCCGCCTAAATTGAGCCCGAAACACAGAAACAGTCATGCTCATAGAATTCAAATTCACCATGAGAGTTTGTGAACACAATAAAAAGGCATTTCTAGCTCCCACTTACCGGATCTCTCCAGTTCATTTTGCTGTGTGAGGTAGTTTGCACGGTGGGACATTCCCTCAATCCCTTAGCTACATCTAATAGGGAATGTGCTTTCATTCAGCCTAGCAGGAGAAGTTGCCCATGCACTGGAATGTAAACTATGTTAATATTATTTCTAATTCAGGATGAAATGAGCAATTTGTTGTTTGTCACTTGCATTATTGCTTTTAAGGAAGTAGCTTTCACTTATTTCATCCATTCAGCAAACCTTGGCCAAGGACTTACTCTGTGCCAGGCCCTGTGCCAGGTACGGAGAGCACAAGCAGTTAAGAGCCTGCTCTCATAGAACATACATTCTAGTGGCAGAGAGAGAGAATAGATAAGTAAGGACATAAATAAGAAGCAAGGCAGAGGCAAGTAGGAGAAAAATAAAACAGGGCAGAGGAATGAATGTGACAAGGAAGGTGGCTATTTGGACTCCTCCGCGGGGGTTGGGGGGTGATCTCTTTTCAGTTGAGACTGGCACAGTGAGGAGAGCTGGCCCTAGGAAGATGGGAGTTTATAAAGTAGTGCCAAGAGCATTGAACTTGGAGTGCAATCTCAGACCTGCCCAGCAGCAGTACCTGGGGGAGGTCATTTACCCTGAAGATGAGGTTTCTTGTCTGCAAAATGGGAGTGTACATGTGTCCAGCTTCAAAGGGTGATATACAGTTACCAAATAAGAGAATGTTGTAAACAGCAGCTCTTTAAAACGAAAGGGGACTGTTTGTTATTTTATACAGCAGTATGAACGTTCCAGCCAACTAAAGGACTTTCTATACCTGTCTTTAAGACTTACTGTAAGCCAGGCATGGTCGTTCACGCCTGTAATACCGGCACTTTGGGAGGCCAAGGAGGGAGGATTAGTTGAGCCCAGAAGTTCAAAACCAGCCTGAGGCAACATAGCAAGACACCCCCATTCTTACAAAAAAAATTAAAAATTAGTCAGGTGTGGTAGTGCATGCCTGTAGTCCCAGCTACTCAGGAGGCAGAGGTGGGAGGATCGCTTGAGCCTGGGAGGTTGATGCTTCAGTGAGCTGTGATTGCACCACTGCACTCTAGCCCAGGTGACAGAGTCAGACCCCATCGGTTTAAAAAAAAAAGAAAAAAAACTTACTGTAAAACTGTAGTAATACAGTGTGGGGCTGGGTAAGGAAAGACAGATAGCGAAACAGAATAGAGAGTCCAAGAATACAGCCACACATGTGTGATCAGTTGATTTCCCATATTTTTTCCATGCAGGAATTCCTTCTTAGCATTTAGAGACATTTGACTCTTATTCCAAATTGTGAGCAAAATGAGTCAAGAAATCAGGAAAAGGAAAAATTCTGCAAGAATTAAAATTTTAACAGCCAACATGGGCATTACTAGTTTAAAGGAATTATCCAGCATCAGGTCAAAGGCAAGAGCACAGTCATAGAGTCATAGATTAAGGTCATCATTTCAGAACCAGGACAGCAACATGTAGGAGATAAGGGGTCACAGTCCAATCAAGTCATTCTTGCTTGTCACTGTCACCATATTGCAAGTGTGTGTTTATGGCCTTGCCTGCTATTAATAGTGAGTCATTCTTCTCAATAAAAATCTATTGAGTTACGCACATGAGTACACTTTACAAAATCCTGCAAGTCTTGTTGGAAGATGTAAGTTTTGGCAGCAACCTTTAAGTTGGTAGCTTTGAAGCATGATTCCTGTGTAGTGCTGTTAACTTTGCTAGGATAGCCAAATGTTACATTATCTTCATAGAATCCAGTAATGTTCACTGGTGTTTTCCAATGTTTGAATATTTAATGTAGGCTACAGTTCTTTGTAAATACTTTTACAGGACAAATGTAAAGAGAAGATGTGTGAATATGACTGTGGAATACTCTTAATGTGAAATCAGCTGATATAAAATTTGAATTAGGAAACGCAAAATCAAGGCAAAATCAAAGGCAAGCAGACAAAATATTTTCAACACTAGGAAAGGAATTGGGCTTATATGAAGCCGTATGTAGTCTAAATCCCAACTGCAATTTGCTTTGGACACACTCTGAAGAGTTTGACCAACTCTTGACCAATGTTCAGCATAACATGAAAGAAGCTTTTCCACATTTGGAATATTTTTCACAAAACAAATATTAATTAATGCTTGTGTGTTTTAAAGATCATTTAAGAATAACTTTTAAATATTTGTGGCATCTTTCAATTTTTAAATAATATTTATTTGGCATTCATTTGGTGCTACTGTGTTTTTAATGTTTTCTGTTAACAAATGTCTATATCAGGTAGAGGTTATTTTTACGTGTTATTGAAATACATGCTTTTCTCACAGTGTATTTGTTCGTAATAACCTGTGCGTATATTATTATATATTACTTTGTAGAACTAACCCCTGAAGCTTTCAGTATAACTGTATCACGTAAAAGTGATTTGCTATTTATAACTCATTATTCAACAATATATAACAGTGCTATGAAAAATGCAGAATATTTTATAATTTGGGAATTCTGAATTTCTCATTTCTGAATCTCGAAGGTAATGACTGTTGAGAATTTGGGAAAAACAAAAATTCCTGACAGAGGTGCTGCTAATCCAGTAGGCGAAGGAAGGTTTTGTCAGCATACAGTACTGAAACAACTGGGTAACTACGCCAAAAAACACATTTCTGTTCTTACATTACACCACATTTAAAATGAACTTGAAGCGACTCATAGAACTAAATGGAAAAGCTAAAATGATAACCACTGGTACAAGAAAAAAATGAAAGGAAATCTTAGTATCTTGCATTAGGCAAAGATTTCTTAGATATGACAACAAAAGCATGAGCCATAAAAGAAAAATGTTCATAAATTGGACTTAGTCAGAATTAAATATTCTTTTCTTCAAAAGATACTATTAAGAAACTGAAGAGAAGGTACACACTGTGGAAAAAAATTTCTTTTCCTTTTTTTCTTTTAAATAGAGGTGGGGATTCACCATGTTGCCCAGGCTGGTCTTGAACTCCTGAGCTCAAGCGATCTACCCACCTTGGCTTCCAAAGTGCTAGGATTACAGGCATGAGCCATCACGCCAGGCCAAAAATTTTCAAACTGTAGATCTAATAACGTAGTTGTATCTACATGCAAAATAGTTGTATCATGATCATATGTATTCTTACAGTATAGACTCGGCAATTCAGAAAACCACCCATTTTTTTAAAAGGGGGATGAGGTCAAAACATTTCAACAGATTCTTCAAAAAAGATACACAGATAGCCAATAAATAGTTTGGCAGTTTCCTGTAAAGTTAAACATAAATTGCAAACATATTTGTATATATCACCCAGAAATCCTTCTAGGTATTTATCTTTGAAAAATAAAAACTTATGTTTTATAATAGTAAAAGCTAGCTTTTACCCAAATGTTCATACCAGCATTATTTATAATGACAAAAACTTGGAAGCAGCCCAAATGTCCATCAACTGGTAAATGAATAAATTGTGATCCAGCCATACTATGAAATAAAGTACTAGTACTAACAGCCATGTGGCTGACTCTCAAAGTATTATGCTAAGTGAAAAGAGTCAAACAAAAGACTAAATATTGTGTGATTTCATTCACATGAACTTCTGGAAAAGGCAAAACTACATAAATAGGACTGTAAGCAGATTAATGGTTGCTGTGACAGCGTGGATTGAGTACAGAATGACACAAGGAATCTTTTTAGGGAAAGGGCATTGTTCTGTATCTCAATTGTAGTAATAGTTACATGGTTATAAGCAATTCCCAAAGTTAACCAAACTACATTTAAAATAAGTGAATTCCATTACGTGTAAATAATACCCTAACTAAAATGGGGAAGATGTTCATATGGCAGCTAGATTTTTGTTACTGTTTTATGGAAAAAGGTATTTGTAGGGGTTTGAAAATATGGTCTTTCTATAAGCAAACATTTTTTTCTTTTTTTTTTTGAGACGGAGTCTCGCTCTGTCGCCCGGGCTGGAGTGCAGTGGCGCGATCTCGGCTCACTGCAAGCTCCGCCTCCCGGGTTTACGCCATTCTCCTACCTCAGCCTCCTGAGTAGCTGGGACCACAGGCGCCCGCCACCTCGCCCGGCTAGTTTTTTGTATTTTTTAGTAGAGACGGGGTTTCACCGTGTTCGCCAGGATGGTCTCGATCTCCTGACCTCGTGATCCGCCTGTCTCGGCCTCCCAAAGTGCTGGGATTACAGGCTTGAGCCACCGCGCCCGGCCCAAGCAAACATTTTTTTCTACTAAAAGGAAAAAGTTACTGGAGATGTTCACACTTGTGGAATTTGATGGATAATTGACAGTAACTTAGCTTTTAACAAAACACTAATCAAAGTTTAATGTTCAATTTTAGCATACCAAGCTGTGTCTGTGACATTTTATTTTTTAATTAATCACCACTTCTTACAGTGGATTTAAATGTCCATTTCATATTCATTATAAACTAGCTCACTTTGTACATTATAAATCTGTATGTAAAATCTGACCATATGAATGGGAGATTGTTTTGCCTCTCATTTTACCTTTTGACATTTAAAATCAGTTAATAAAAGAATGCCTCATCAACATACAGGTATTGAGAGTGCTACACACACGAGTGCACACACACGTGTGCACAGCAGTACCTTCCAAATATATAATCACATTTATAAAGGCAGTATTACATATATCTGGTTTTTAATGTATAATTAAAACTATTTTTTATTTAAAACTGCCGTAGTTAAGTTATATGGGATATAATCACAGCTTTTATTTTTATTAGAGGATGGCAGGTCTTACATACATATAGAAACATTATATGAAATAAACTAATTCCACATATATCTGAGAGCTTTCTCAGGCAGGATGCCCAATAACCATTAACCTCTCCTAGGAAGCAAAAGACTTATTTGAGAGCAGAAACTACAGATTAGCAATTAAGAAATATGCTGTATGCCGGGTGCGGTGGCTCACGCCTGTAATCCTAGCACTTTGGGAGGCCGAGGCAGGCTGATCTCCTGAGGTCAGGATTTCAAGACCAGCCTGGCCAACATGGTGAAACCCTGTTTCTACTAAAAATACAAAAATTAGCTGGGAGGCTGAGGCACGAGAATCACTTGAACCGGGGAGATGGAGGTTACAGTGTACCAAGATTGCACCACTGCACTCCAGCCTGGGTAACAGAGCAAGACTCTGTCCCTAAATGAATAAATAAATAAATAAAGTTGTAAATTAATTGAGAAACTATTCAGGAAAATTCTTTGTAAACTTAAATGTTACATAGAAACAAGAACCCTGCAGAAGCACATCCGGCGGAGTCCTTGTTGCAGAGCAGTCAGTTGTTTATGGAGAGGAGCATTACAGATGCATGGGTCTTGTTGGCCAAAAATACCATAATAACCTGTGGTTAGGACACAACCAGTGTATTCTAGTAAGTGCCTTCAAAATCATTGCTTGCAGTTAATGCTAAAATGAATCAATCTCTATGTCCATAGAATAGCCACATGATGTTGAGATATGAAGTGGTGGTTGTTGTTGTTGTTGTTTGAGACAAGGTCTCTGTCACCCAGGCTGGAGTGCAGTGGGATGGTCATGGCCCACTGAAACCTCAAACTCCCAGACTCAAGCAGTCCTCCTACCTCAGCCTCCCAAATAGGTGGGACTACAGGCATGCCACCACTGTACCTGGCTAATTTTTTGTATTTTTTTTTTCTTTGGAGACGGGGTTTTGCCACATTGCCCAGGCTAGTCTTGAACTCCTGGGCTCAAGCAATCCTCCTGCCTTGGCCTCCCTGACTGTTGGGATTACAAGTGTGAACCACCACACCTGGCCAAGATAGGAGTTTTGACCAAACCACACTCCTATAAAGACACAGAAAATTAACATCACCCCGGAAAGTTCCCTCATGTTCCACCAGTCAATCCCTGCCTACCGTCCCATATCCGTCATTTTTCTGAATTTTTTTCTCTGAAGATTAGTTTAGCCTTTTCTGGAATTTCATATAAATGGGTTTATAAAATACCCACCCTTTCCTGTGAAGGCTTTATTCACTTAGAATGTTTGAGATTCATCTGTGGTGTTGGAGTTAACAGTAATTCATTTTTTAATTGCTGAATTATATTTCATTGTATGAATATAGCCCAGTTTATCCATTCTCCTGTGGATGCACTGCTCCTAGTTTCGGTTTATTATAAAAAATAAGATGAACGAGTTAAAGTCCTCTTGAGACAGACAAGCAGAGTGTTATGGGAAGCATGGAAAGAACAGTAAACAGGGATTGGGAACATTCCTGGAGGAGAGTGATGTTGAGCAGGAGATGGGCAGTAGGGTCTTAGCATGAACAGTAACATTGAAATGGGCAGTGTGGGATTTATTTGGGCTGATAAACTTCTGGTGGGATGATGGGCATGTGGGAGAGTACGGACGATGGACTTCGTTAGGTAAACCTATATAGTCTCTGCAGCTTGGCTGCCTAGTGAAAGATAGGCCAGGAAAGCAGATTGGGACCCAGATGATAGAGGATCCTGGATGATGTGCCAAGCAATTTAAATTTAGGTTTGTAGTGGAGAGTTGGAGTTCTTCTTTCCCTTCCCTCTCCTTGTCTTACGTATTGATGTAGACTCATGGATTCCTTTTTTTTTTTTTTCAGTGATTCAGAATTTATTACTGCCCCCTAATAAATTAGAGGGCATACATTGTCTCAGATTTTCCCAGTGGGAGCCCTTTCCGTTCAAGCTAGTTCCTATTTCCCTGTGACATGCCTAAAAGTTTTTTACTTTTTGGTATTGCAAAATATTTTAGACTCATTTTATAATTTATCTCCCTTGAGCCTGGAATCAGCCACTTATTTGAGGAGCCCTGGTTCCTTTTGGTAGGGTATTAGAAACTAAGATCTGGACAGTAGATATGCCCATTGCTTCTGTGGTGTCTGTGTTTCTATGTCCTTTCTGTAGACAGAGCTGGGAATTTTGTGCCTGGATAGATACAATTATCTATCCCTGAATAAATATACGTGTATATATATGTGTATGTATACATAAATATGAACACATATATGCATACTTATTTTAGAAATCACAAGCCCAAACCCATATCTCCAATTTCAGTCTATCCTCAGAGGGTTCTTCCTTATCTTCCCTTATTCTAATACGTTTATGTCTGTCTTCCAGAAACATCAGCACATTTACTGATTTACCCAATGCTATCATGCAGCTAAGTGTTTTCAGAATTGCTTCACTCATTCTACTACAGAAGCAAACCTACTAAAGGGTTCAGGATTTGTTTGCAATTCTCTCCCACACCCTATTTGAGATTGGGCATACCAGGTTCATAAGTTGTTCTTTTGCACTTGGCTTTTTGCACATATTTTACTGGAAATCATTCCATCATCATTTTCGGTTCTTTGAGATCTTTCTTTTTGGTAACTGCTTAGTAATTCATTGATTGTATGTGCTGTTTTGTATTCAACCAGTTTTTTATGCTTAAACATTTAGGTACTTTGCAGTATTTTGCAGTTCCAAATAATGCTGTAATGAATAACTTGTACATACATATTTTTGCATTGTAGGAGGTATATCTTCTAAATTCCTGGAAGTGTATGCGGTTTTGTTAGATATTGCCACATTCCTTCCATAAGAATAAGTCGTGCTATTTTGCATTCGTACCAGTAATGTGAGAAAGGACCCATTTCCCCAGTTTACTGATGGAGTATATTATCAAGCTTTTGAAGGTTTTTGCCAGTCTAAAAACCTAGTGGATGAGAAGTGATATTTCAGTGTTTTTATTTTGCATTATGAATGGAGTTGAACATCTTTTCATGTGTTTAAGGAGTGTGTGTAATGAGCTGTTTATTCATAGCTTTTTCAGTTTTCTATAGGACTTTTGGTCTTTCTTTTTCTCTGCAAGTTTGAGTTATAATTTGTTAGAGACAGTAATCCTTTATCGGTGATACAGGTTGCAAATATTTCCTCCTGGTTTGTCATTTGTCTTTGCTTATGTTATTTATTGCCCTGCAAAAGATGTTTACATCTATGAGGTCACATTCATAAATCCTTTATTATGTCTGGATTGTGAGACATGACAAGAAAACCTTTTTCTACACCTAGATTTTGGAGGCATTCACCCACGTTTTCTTTTAGTACCTGTAAAGTTCCCGTTTTTGCATTTAGATATCTAATCCATTAGGCATTTATTCTTTCATATGGTGTGAGGAATGGTTCTAATGTTATCCTTTTCTGCTTGTCCCAACACCATTATTTTGAAATCCATATATGCCCCAGTATTTAGAGATACCACTGTTATATAGTAGATTTCTATGTACAGTTGCAGCTATTTCTAGACTTTATATTTCACAGAGTATTTTTAATGCCCGTGGTTCAAGCTGAGTTTTCATTAAACATTTTTGTATGTCTCAGAGGCTACCAGGTTCCTGAATTTGCAATGCAAAGGAATTTTTAGGCCTGTTCCCCTTTCATGATGGAAGAACCATTATTATCTTTTTATACTTTCTGAATTTTCTAAATTTTCTGAAATCAGCCAAACTTTTTCTAGTCTTTAAAAAATCTTCTTAAAGGTATCAGTTTTTAAACAGGAAACTTTAGCATACATTTTTAACAGCCCCCCCTAAAACATTACCATTAATACCCTCACTTTTTTCCATAGTCCCTCAATTAAAAGAGATGTTTCAGAAAACTGTCTATAATAGACATGAAAAAGAGGACCAATGAAAGGCTAGCCAGCCAGTCATAGGAGGATGAGTGCTCCAGCCTCTTCTGCTTCCCATGCCTTAGAGAACCACCAGGAAGGCAATGTGTTCTCCTCCGTCCCCTGAGTGTACCGTCAAGTACAGCTGGCAGATTCAGGGAAGATGTTGAGTGCAGGAGTAATGTGGAGGAACTTGAATATTTAGGGAGCCAGAGTTTTCTATATAGAACATTTTAAACTATTCACCTCCTGGCTGGGCATGGTGGCTCACACATGTAATCCCAGCACTTTGGGAGGTCGAGGCGGGCAGATCACTTGAGGTCCATCATTCAAGACCAGCTTGGCCAACATGGCAAAATCTCACCTCTACTAAAAATACAAAAATTAGCAGAGGCCGGGCGTGGTGACTCAAGCTTATAATCCCAGCACTTTGGGAGGCCGAAGCGGGCAGATCACGAGGTCGGGAGTTGGAGACCAGCCTGGCCAACGTGGTGAAACCCTGTCTCTACTAAAAAAACAAAAATTAGCTGGGCTTCGTGGCGCATGTCTGTAATCCTAGCTACTCAGGAGGCTGAGGCAGGAGAATCGCTTGAACCCGGGGGCCAGAGATTGCAGTGAGCTGAGATTGTGTCACTGCACCCCAGCCTGGGGGACAGAGTGAGACTCTGTCTCAGAAAAAAAAAAAAATTAGCCGGGCATGGTGATGGGTGCCTGTAATCCCAGCTACTTGGGAGGGTGAGGCAGGAGAATCACTTGAACCCGGGAGACAGAGGCTACAGTGAGCCAAGATTGCACCACTGCACTCCAGCCTAGGTGACAGAGCAAGACCGTGTCTCAGAAACAATCAGATAGATAGATAGATAGATAGATAGATAGATAGATAGATATTTAAAAGCACCCACCTCCTAGGAAAAGGTGATAGGATCATTTTATCTCTCTCACTCCCCACCCTCCCTGTGTGCTTGAATGGCATCTCCTAAATAGAATGCTTTGAATTTATTTGAGGCTTTTCATAACTTGGGGGCTATAATAAAAAAATCTCTGAGACCCATTTAGAGGAGAAAGGACTCACTGGCTATGTGGACACGGTTTTTTTTTTTTTTTTTTTTTTTGAGACGGAGTCTCGCTCTGTCGCCCAGGCTGGAGTGCAGTGGCCAGATCTCAGCTCACTACAAGCTCCGCCTCCTGGGTTTACGCCATTCTCCTGCCTCAGCCTCCCGAGTAGCTGGGACTACAGGCGCCCGCCACCTCGCCCGGCTGGTTTTTTGTACTTTTTTTTAGTAGAGACGGAGTTTCACCGGGTTAGCCAGGATGGTCTCGATCTCCTGACCTCGTGATCCGCCCGTCTCGGCCTCCCAAAGTGCTGGGATTACAGGCTTGAGCCACCGCGCCCGGCCCACGGTTTTTATCTAGTTATATTTCAGGGAACATTTTCTTAAGGAAAAATCAGGACACATAATCTGATTTAATTCAATATGTCAAATCCTATAAAGCTTTCAAAATGAAACCAGATTTAATTATACATTTAACAAGTCATCTTTTTGGAAAGGAAGAGGATTACATGAAGGTAGGGTATGCTCTGTAACTATATCCAAATTTTAAGCAGTGGGATAGCAAACTGATTGAAGAATTCTGCAGTTCTGCTGTTTATCCATTAGGGGAGTCATGAAGGGAATAATCCTATCTTCTGATTTAATGTAATCAAAACTATTATTTAGTTATAGTGTCTCTACTATTCTATTCTACTATTCGGTTACAATAGTTTTATCAAAATAGAGACTAGGAACTGTACAAATTTGTTCTTGAGCACTCGGATCAGCTTAGATTTGTATATATCTATTTAGAAGCCTAATTTAGGACTTTTTTCTGAATAAGCTTGTTATAGGTAAACTTTCAGAGTTCAGTTCATAATAAGGTCTTTAATTTTTACACACAGGCAGCAGCTGCCCATGTTGTTGATGGCTGGCTGAGTGTTAATAGAATTAAGAGTATTAAAATATTTTTATAGACTAGTCTTCCTGTAACTCTCAGCACCTTTCATGTTGTTCCACTTTTTGCATTTCAGTTTTACAGCTCCCAGCACAGTAGGAAAGAGAAATTTGAGTCCTAGTCAAGAGGAAGCTGGCCTGGAGGACGGAGTGTCGGGGGAGATTTCCGACGCTGAGCTTGAGCAGACTGACTCCTGTGCAGAGCCCCTCTCAGAGGGAAGGAAAAAGGCCAAGAAATTAAAAAGAATGAAGAAGGAGCTTTCTCCAGCAGGTTTGTATTAGATCTTGCTGAAGGCTGTAGACTCTAAATGCTCTAGAAACTCCTATTTTGGGGGAGAAATTATAGCAAGGCTTCACTTGGTGGCAAAGCCCATGTAGTCTTCCACCAGAGCAGATATTTTTAGGATCAATTTAATTTAATTTGAGGAATCCTAAAAAGCTCTGGCTGGGGTAGCATAAGGCCTGGGGGGTCTCCTTGTTAAAGATGGCTAGTCTATTTTGGTAATCTCTCTCTCCTCCGTGGTGTAGAGGTTTTGCTGATGTGTTTAAAGCAGCCTCAATATTTAAAATGTGCATTTAAATGTGTGCTGAGGCCCCTCCTACATGTTATTTTCAGTAGCAGAGTTTTCACTGTTTCCAGCAAAACCCCCAGGCAACCTGGATTTCTCTCCTAAGCAGAATTACATAAGAAGCAAACGAAACAGGAAATTAGCACCTGTTGAGAGCCTACTACATGCTAGATGCTGTAGTAGGAGCCATTTCACTCCTTATTTCATCATCTTTATTTGATGAAGCAGATGCCTGGGCTCAGAGAGGCTAAGTGTGCAGGGCCATGCTGCTCTTAAGAAGCACAGCCGAGGCCGGGCGCGGTGGCTCAAACCTGTAATCCCAGCACTTTGGGAGGCCGAGACGGGCGGATCACGAGGTCAGGAAATCGAGACCATACTGGCTAACACGGTGAAACCCCGTCTCTACTAAAAAATACAAAAAACTAGCCGGGCGAGGTGGCGTGTGCCTGTAGTCCCAGCTACTCGGGAGGCTGAGGCAGGAGAATGGCGTAAACCCGGGAGGCGGAGCTTGCAGTGAGCTGAGATCCGGCCACTGCCCTCCAGCCTGGGCAAGAAAGCGAGACTCCGCCTCAAAAAAAAAAAAAAGAAGCACAGCCGAAAGGCAGACCCAGGCCCACCTGAGCTGAATCCCATGTCCTCTCCAACCCGCAGATGTGCCTCACTCAGCCCTTCATGCACACACACCACGCAGGGCCAGAGCAAGAGGCCAGAAGGGCATCTTGTCAGTCAGCACATGGAAAAGGCCGTTCCCTGCTGCTGGGGGTGGTCCAGCAAGGCAGCAGTCACAGTGACAGTAATTATAGCCACTGCTTATTGAGTGCTTTCTACTGGGGCGAGGACAATGCTTAATGTGTAACAGAAATTATTTCATTTAAATCCTGAGATAGTCATCGTTATCCATTTTACGGTTAAGAAAACGGAGGCCCAAAGGGTTATGTGAGTTACCCAAAGTCCCAGAGCCATTAAGGCTGTCCTACAAGAAAGCCGGTGAGGCCAGGCTTGGTGGCTCACGCCTGTAATCCCAGCACTTTGGGAGGCCAAGACGGGTGGATCACTTGAGGTCAGGAGTTCAAGACCCGCATGGCCAACATGGCAAAACCACGTCTCTACTGAAAATACAAAAATTAGCCAGGTGTGGTGGTGCGTGCCTGTAGTCCCAGGTACTTAGGAGACTGAAGTAAGGGGACTCCCTAAGCCCCGGGAGGTCCAGGCTACAGTGAGCCAAGATTGCACCACTGCACTCCATCCTGAGCAACAGAGTGAGACCCTGTCTCACATACACACACACAAAAGAAAGCCAGTGCTTTTAACCAAGGTTATGTGTTGAGAGACACTGACCCAGACACAATTATAATCATTCTCCTTTGTCTCACATTGTGACAGTTGTCACGGTTAGCAGAACTAACAATCAAATCAAAGGAAAGTAGTAGTCAAGCAATGGAACTTGATTCATACCCAAGCTATGAAATCACTGTTTTAATTAATCCACTTTTGCATGTGGCCCGATCTGTGGGGAGTTTTCTGAATCTCATTGTTATTAATGAAAACAGACAAGTAGCAAAAATGTCACATATGCTTTTTATACATTATGCTGAAACTGAATTTCAACAGAAAACTTAAACTCGTGTTTGAAGCCTGGATTGGATGTTTTAGCTGTCTCCTTGACTCTGGGTGTCTCTCTTTACTTACCTCCTCTCCTTTCCCTGAATTAACTATTGGAGGGGGCCAGGCATGGTAGCTTACAACGATAATCCTACCACTCTGGGAAGCTGAGGTGGGAGGATGGCTTGAGCCCAGAAGTTTTGACACCAGGCAGTAAAGTGAGACCTTGTCTCTACAAAAAAAACAAAATTAAATATTAGCTGCATGGACCTGTAGTCCCAGCTACTCAGGAGGCTGAATCAGGAGGATCGCTTGAGCCCAGGAGTTTTGACTGCAATGAGCTATGATCACATCACTGCACTCCAATCTGGGGGACACAGCGAGACCTTGTCTCAAGAAAAAAAAGAAAGAAAAAGTATTGGAGAAGTTTTTAATCTGTAGCATCCTTAGTCTTCATATTTGATACCTTTATTACCACTGTCATGTTTCATGTGCTCAACAAATGTTAAAATAATAAATGTTAGCATGATTTCTAGAGATCATACTGAGCAGGATTTAGAGGGGCAGGAGAGTTTCCCCTCTTGCATTCCTGTCCTTCATATCTTTCTCTTCTGGATTTTTTTAGTTTATTACTTCTCAGGGACAAGGTTTTCGTTTTTCCCCTCTATATCAGCATAATCTGAAAAATATTAAAATTAAAATAACTAATAACTAAGACTGCATTAATAGATTAGTTCCTTTTATAGCTTTCATCGTTTTAAGTGAAAACTTTCTATAAGTTATTTAGGGTTTTGAATTTATAATACTGTAATTAAAATAGGGGTTTTTTTCCTCCCATTGACAGTAAAGCTGTCACTGCCACAAGATTTGAGCTAAAAAAAAAAATTGTAGATTTTGTACTTCTTTGTCAGTGCTACCAAAAAAAAAAAAGAGAGAGAGAGAGAAAAAGAGACATCTTGACAACTTTTAATTGAATCAGAGAACTTGAGTGAATCGAGCTTTCTTCTGGAGCACCATTCGTCGAGCAAGACCCCTGACGGTGCCAGGTGGAAACTTAATGGATCCTTTCCAACTGGTTTGTTTTCAGTGTTTAATCCTATTAGTATTAGCAGGATGTAGGTCAGGATATCAGGTGCAGAACCTGTGGAATCAACCAATTTGACTTGCTCATTTACTTTAATAAGGTCCCATAATGAGTGCGAGTACAAAGTTCAAGCCCTGTTAAGGGTCTGCATTAAACTCTCAGAGGTATTTAGAATGTGCCAGAAGCCGCGAGGGTCTGGTTCGGGTGGTGGCAGGAACTGTATTAGAGTGCTAGGCACGGCGTGACAAAGTCTGTCCAACCCAAAACAGTGCTGAGGCTTTGGGTCTGAGCTCTGGTACTCAGAAAAGTGTCTCAGCAGGTACTCAACAGATCCTCGGGGGCTTGGGGGCCCAGCACTGGCAGTGAGGGCATGAAAGACATAAAAGGGCACTTCCTCCAAGGAGGAAGTAGCAAAAATAGGACGCTGGAATATCCTATGTTGTAGCAATTCCAGAACAACTGGTGCTCAACAAATACCACACAAAACACATTTTTAAAAATTTAATCTCGCCAGGTGCAGTGGCTCACGCCTGTAATCCCAGTACTTTGGGAGGGCGAGGTGGGCAGATCACCTGAGGTCAAGAGTTCGAGACCAGTCTGGCCAACATGGCAAAACCCCATCTCTACTAAAAATACAAAAATTAGCCTGGCATGGTGGTGCACACCTGTAATCCCAGCTACTCGGGAGGCTGAGGCAGGAGAATCGCTTGAACCGGGGAGGTAGAGGTTGCAGTGAGCTGAGATTGTGCCATTGCACTCCAGCCTGGGTGACAAGAGTGAAACTCCGTCTCAAAAAAAAAAAAAAAAAAAGTGTAATCTCTTTGTATCTGTTCTTTTTCTTTTGATTTTTTTCTTGACCCAAGCATATGAACTCATAGTATACATTTTGATATTGAAGATACACTAAGAATTAAGTGCTAGAGACCCAATCCCAAATAACAAAATGACATAAATAGCGGAAGAAAGGACTATTTATTGGGTTTATACTATTAGCGTGCTAGGAACATCCTTTATTGTCTTGTCTAGACCTTTTAAACATGCAGTAAGGCACAGATACTCTGTCCCAGTTGTACAGAGGAAACTGAGGCTTAGAGTGGCAGACTTAAAAGTATCTATATATGTGGGAGGCTGGGAAAACGTATCCAAACTTTAGAGGAAATGAAGGATTCTTTACAAAGGTGAGTGTTTCTTGCAGCTGTTCTAGATCAGAAACAATTACCAATCTAGACTTTCATGTGATAAAATCATTTGATAGAAATCCAAGCAGGCTGGGCATGGTGGCTCACGCCTGTTATTCCATCTCCTTGGGTCAGGAGTTTGAGACCAGCCTGGCCCACATGGCAAAACCTTGTCTCTACTAAAAATAGAAAAATTAGCTGTGAATGGTGGTCCTTCCAGCTACTTGGGAGGCTGAGGCGGGAGGCTGAGGCAGGAGACTTGCTTGAGCTCAGGAGGCTGAGGTTGCAGTGAGAACACATGGCGCCACTGCACTGCAGCCTGGGCGACAGAACAAGACTCCAAGACTCGGTCTCAAGAAAGAAAGAAAGGAGAGGAGAGGAGGGGAGAGGAAGGGAGGGGAGGGGAGGGGAGGGGAGGGAGAAAAAGAGAGAGAGAGAAAAAGAAAGAAAGAGGAAGGAGGAACGGGAGGAAAGCCAAGTGACCTCTCTCCTTCAGGCCTTATAGTTTATGTATATACTATGTACTCAGCAAATATTTTTCTCTTAAGTGTGGTTGTTTCGATCCTATTTTCAGGAGGTGAACATACAGCGTAAGTTCCCTCCTTTTCTGTTGATATGACTGTGTTGATATGACTGTGTTGATATGACTGTGCTCACTTTCCATCCGAGCAGTTCTAGGTACATACTCAATTGGTACGCAAAGGAAAACTTCTGCATGCCATTAATGCTGGAATAAAATGTCTTTAGGAATTGTGACTGTTTTCCCAGGTCATGTTTAATTGACGATTTCTGTCACATACTTGTTCTTGTTGGTGTGTTCCTGGGGCCTGGAGAAACATTGCCCACCCTCCCACTTCTCTGGAAAATCTCAGGGTCGCATGGATGGTCTGATGCTGCCTGGGCTGACCATTCTGAAAATACTGCTGGCTGGTCCCTAGGCGCAGGTTCCATCAGCACCTTAGTTAGACAGTGTTTACAGAGGCATGCCCAAAGGAGATACATTGACTATTCCTGGTTATTTTTTGTCCTGTAAATACAGACATTGTTCAAAGTCTTTTTTTCCCCTAACATTTAAAACAACACGTTAGACCTTTTAAGTGTTTGCCAAAGAACCTGGAGTTTTATTGGAGTCTTCACTAACCTGCTGAACTTTTCAAGCTGAAACCCTGAGGGTTACAGTATAAAAATTTAGAAACCTACTTAGAGCAGCAGTCTCCTCATGCTGTTATAGGCCTCATTAAAGTCAGAAACAAGATCTACAGCTGCTGCTGTCGGTCACCTGAGAGACCAGGCTGAGGCAGCCGAGCAACCTCCCAAGGAGCCTTTTAATTACTATGTTCAAGTGTGGTTTGCAGTGAACGTGGTGAAGGAGGTGTGGGCTGCTGTGCAGTGAGGCAGAGGCAGGGCACTCAGTGTGCATTTGTGCCCTTCCTGTTCCTCCTGGCAACTCCAGGATGTCATCACCCTTGCAGGAAGGGGGCTCACCTTCTTAGTGTGGGAAATTGGCCCCAAGGCATACCCCCTTGAGCGTTTCCTAGTTAGAAATTTGTGTGCAGCTTCCCAAAGGACCTTCCTGTGTACAGATTCCACTCTGTGGAAGAGGATACAATGGGAAGCTTCTAGTGTCCTGTGCAGCTTCTTAGATTCCATTTGGGATTCACCTGGAAAAAGCAATGCTTATGCCTTCGAGTTTCTCCATTTCAACTCCAGTTAGGTAAAGGGGAGAAAAGTAGAAATATTCACCTTTTGTGTTCCCCATCTTTTAATTTTTTGTTGTTTTGGTTAATAAAAATAACGTACTCAGCATGAGAATTTGGAAAATGCAGAAAAATAGAAGACAGGCCCCCCCCCAGCCCCCTACTTGATGCTGTGGTAACAAGCATTGTTGCTCTGCAGCCGACCTCACACCCTGCATGCAACTTGTATCCTGCCTTTTCCCCCTTTAAATAATCTTAACTACAAGCATAGTATTTCATATTAACATTCTGTTGGTTTTCTTTTAAAACACTGTTCTTAATATCTTTTGCCAGGTCAGCTTCAGTAAGATATAATTGCACCCAGTGAAAGTCATCACTTTCAGGTATACAATTTGATGAGTTTTGACATCTGTGTACAGTCATATAACCACCACTACGATCAAGATATAGAACTCCATCACTCCAGAAATTTCCCTCATGCCCCTCTGGAGTTGATCCTTCCCCCAACCCCCACACAGATCCCAGCAGCCATTGGTCTTCTTTCTGTCCCTGCGATTTTACCTTTTCCAGAATGTCATATACCTGGAATCATGCAATAGTTAGCCTTTTGAGTCTTTCATTTAACTTCTTTCATTTAGCATGATGCGTTTGAGATTTGTGGTGTTGTGTGTATCCTTAGTTCACTCTGTTTTACTGCTAAGTAGTATTCCACTGTATGCAGGTATCACTGTTTATCCGTCGCCCAGGAGAAGGACATTTAGGTTGTTGCCAGTTTTTGGCAACCAAGAATCAAGCTGCTATAAATATTTGTGTACAGGTTTTTGTATGAATTAAGTTTTCATTTTCTTTGGGTAAATATCTAGGAGTGGGATTGCTGGGTCATATGGTAACTATAGATTTAATTTTATGAGAAATTGATACACTCTTTCCAAAGTGGCTTCACCATTTTGGATTTCCCCCAGCAGGATACAAGGCTTCGGCTCACTCTGTACCTTCACCAGTACTTGATATTGATACACACCCCTTTTGCTTGTTTGTTCAGCAGTTCCAATGGGTATGTAGTGGTATCTCATTGTGGCTTTGGTTTTTATTTCCCTAATGACTAATAAGCATCTTTTCCTGTGATTTTTTTGCCATCTGGATTTCTTATTTGGTGAAATATCTTTTCATTTTTTCCCTTTTTTCTGGGGTTGTTTTCTGACTGCATTTTGAGAGTTCTTTATAGATTCTGGATGCAAGTCCTTTTAAGTTTTTACAAATATATTCTAGATTGGCTTTTCATTGTGTTGTTGGTGGTGGTGGTGGTGGTTTGTTGTTGTTGTTGTTGTTGTTGTTGCTGTTGAGACAGAGTCTTGCTTTGTCGCCCAGGCTGGTGTGCAGTGGCACGATCTTGGCTCACTGCAACCTCCGCCTCCTGGGTTCAAGCGATTCTCCTGCCTCAGCCTTCTGAGTGGCTGAGATTACAGGTGCCTGCCACCATGCCCGGCTAATTTTTGTACTTTTTCAGTAGAGACAGGTTTCACCATGTTGGCCAAGCTGGTCTCGAACACCTGACCTCGTGATCTGCTGGCCTCAGCCTCCCAAAGTGCTGGGATTACAGGCATGAGCCACTGCAGCCAGCCTCTTTTCATTATTTTAACAGTGTCTTTTGAAGAGTGGAAGTTTTAAATTTTGATAAAGTCCAGTGTATCAGATTTTTCCTCTTGGATTATGCCTTTGGTGTCATATCTAAGAAATCTTTGCATAATTGTAAGTTGCAAATATTTTCTTCTATGTTTTCTTCCAGAAGTTTTACAGTTTTAGGTTTTACAATTAAAATGTACAATTCAAGTTAATCTTTGTGTATAATGCAAGCTATGGATTAAGGTCCACTGTAGCAGGAGACAGATGTTCTTAAATATCTGTTTGTTTGTTTCCTCCCTCCGTCCCTCTTTTTTTTTTTTTTTTTTTTTTTTTGAGACAGTTTCACTGTGTCACCCACCTGGGCTGGAATGCAGTAGCACTATCACAGCTCACCACAGCCTTCATATCCTGGCCTCAAGTGATCCTCCCACCTCAGCCTCCTAGGTAGCTGGGACCACAGGTGTGTGCCACCACACCTGGCAAATTTTTAAATTTTTTGTAGAGGTGGGGTCTCCCTGTGATGCCCAGGCTGGTCTCAAACTCCTAGGCTCCAACCCTCCCTCATCAGCTTCCTGAAGTACTGGGATTACAGGCATGAGCCACCAAACACAGCCAAGTATCTGTTTAAAAAGAAAAGTTGTTCCTAAATGATTCCTTACACTCCAATAAAACAGGGCTGTGAAAATGAGTTCTGTGGAAACCTGACCATAGCTGCTGCTTTTTAAAAACCATACCTTCTTATCTGCCAGTTTTGAGACTGGCCCATTGTTGATCTACAGCTCTCCCTTTTTGGAAGGTGCTGGAAAGAACACTGTTAGTGGCCTTCATTTCCCCTCTGGTCTGGGTCTCCTGTAGATGGCTTCTACAGTTCTGGCCCCTCTGTACACATCATTCTTGCTCAGCAGCTGCACAGGTAGGCAGTGAAAACTAGCATCTTTTTGACTATAGACTGTTGGCTTCCTGGGGAACAGCCATGTTCCATGTTGGGTCAGCTTATTGATAAGGGGAAAAGACCTAGCGTTCATTAAAAACTTGCCCAGCAACTTTGCTGTATCACAGAAGTCCTATGCAACATAAAATAGTACTAGGTCCATCTTTTAGACGAAACAGTGAGACCTGTTCAAGGTTATGCAGCTAGTAAAATGGTCCAACCTGACTTGCCTTACTCCAGAACTTTTTGCTTATTCCATTATTTCCTGTCAGCTCTTCATGGAACCACTTCCTGTGTGTCTGATGGCTCACTGTGCGCTCACACACACACCCCAACTAATGGCAGGTGCAGATTGGCGGGTGCAGATTACAAGTATTGCAGTGCAGTTGCTTTTAGCAATTTATCTTCCTCTTTCCTCTGAGCTGGATTTAATTTACTTCAGTTCCCCACATTTGGCCTTGTAGCTTTTACCTTTAGAATGGCTAATTGGCTACTGCAATATTTATTTCATATGTGAATTATAAAAGTGCCCTTAGTGGATGTTTGTTTACATACAGTTAAGTGTTTGTTGTATCAGTGTGTGACTGGGAAGGCCAGGCTAGCTGCAGGTTATCACAGGCCCCTTGCCTGGACCCCGTGAGCCACTGGACCCCGTGAGTCCTTTTCAGTGGATCATCTCCTGCCCACCCTCACTTCTCAGGAGTGGTCTCGCCATCGTTACTGGGAGTCCCAGAATGTGCCTGTTCACAGCGATGAGACCCAGGGCAGAAAGATTCCAATTACCCTCTCCCGGTCTCTTCATCCTAACTCCCTGGATCTTATCACAGTAAATGATCAGAAGTGGGAATTCTCATGTTAGCTGAAATTCTCTTCATGTTTTTTCTTGTGTTTAGACTTCGTTATCTTTAGGCATCCCTGTTATTGATGATAACCACTCTGAACTCAGTGATATGATTCCCTAGTTTGTAAGACACTGCACCCCCTCCATATTTAAGTTATTTCCTATTGGAGGTATCATCGAAGACTTCTCTCCCTTTCTGAAATCTTGGCTAGAAGACAGACTGCCAGTTTTCCCTGCCAGCCCTACTTTATGACTTAATGCATGGCACCACTTGTGCAGCTGATGCCTGGTTGGGCCACACTTTCCATTATGAACATGTTCTTTCCTGACTTCCCTCGCATTCATCGAAGTCCAGATCCCAGCTCAGTTGCTGGCCGCAGCTGCTGCTATTGTACAAAGTGGCATGAATAAAAAAGAAAGACTTCTGACGTTGAGGTGAAACTTTGTCACTGAAGAGATCTTTTCAATCCAAGAAGAGGACCCCAGCCAGCTTCACCGAAGCTGGAAAAAGCTGCAACCTTCTTTTGCCCCTGTTGAGATATTGGAACCCCCAGTCGTTGGCTTCCCTCTGCCTTACAGCTGCCCACCTGAGATTTCTCACCTAGGCACAGCCACAGCACAGCACACAGAAACTCAGTTTCCAGGGACTTTGGCAGGGATCTTGGTCCTGTGGGAGGATTCAAACCCCATCTCAGCCACTTACTAGCTCTGTACATCCGGTAATATTACCCCACTTCTCTCAATCTGTTCTTGCATCTGTAAAATGGGGATAGTGGTACCACCTTGTTGGCCTTTTAATGAAGATTGTATGAATTAAATGCCCACTGTAGTGCCAGCAAAGAATCCAGCGTGGTGCTCAGTGAGGAATACTGCGCATGGCTACAGTTTAACTCCTGTGAAATAGATAGATAGATGCTGGAGGCGGGGAGGTGCTTCCTCTGCCCCCCTGTGATGTTTCTGTGGTTTCACCTTCCCATGCTGGGCAATGCCCTCCTTAGACAAGACCTGTCTGTGGACTCTTTCCAGCGCGACTGTGCCGCCAGATGCTGGCCCTGTCTGCAGCTGTCGCAGGCCCTCTGTCTCTCTGCTGGTCGTGTCGTGTTCTCCTCAAGGTGCCGTCCTGCTGTTCATATTGTTTCGTTCTTTCCCACCAGGAAGCATCTCGATGAACAGCCCTGCCACACTCTTTGAAGTTCCTGACACATGGTAACCAGGACCTGAGGGCAGCAAACCGCTGGTGCTGTCGCTGTGAGCAAGAGCCGGCTGGCACATTTGGAAGCCATACTGTATTTAACTTAATCAAATGTGGTATGGGAGGGGTTGGAAACCTAGTTGTCTCCTGGGGGTGGGGGGAACAGGTTTTATTTTTGTGGCTGTGGTTTTTTTCCCTTTTTAATCTAACTGCCTGTTGACGTTGACACTCATCACGGTTGTAGGCTGTCATGAATGTGTACGTGCTTAACCAGTGAATTCCATGTTGCTTGTGTGAGGCCTTTCCTGTCATGACCCAGTGTGCTTAAGAACCTGCCTGATGGGGAGTGTTGGCTGTGAAATCTGCAGAAAGAGCTGACGTTCCAGCTGCCGTGATCATGAATTTGGGGGTGTACTCCCCTGCCTGTGCATCTTCTCGCGCTGAGATTTTGAGGCGGTTGCAGCCCCCAGTTGGTCTCCCAGTGGAGATATCAGTTGTGCCTCCCTGCTTCCCACCATAGCTGCCTGAAAACATGACGTTCTCACACTTGTCCTTCCATCAGGAAGATGTTCACTCACGTCCACCCATGAGGGGGCTTGCTGTATGCCCTGGCCATTGGGCATATTTATGTAGAGTTCCTTTTTCCTAAGACGTGAGTTTCTCATGGGGGATGTACGAGTAAAAGGGTTAACTTCTGTTCTTATCGTGGCGCTGTGTTTACTTTCCAGAGTCTCTGTTCGTTTGTTTGGATGGTGGTCTCGGGGTACGGCAGCGTGTGTGCATACGTGTGTGTGTGTGTGTGTGAAATCGTGCAAATCTACATGTCCCAGCCCATTCTCTGTTTAAACAGATCACAGCAATGACAAACGCTCATGGCGCTGCTTCGCTTCACCTGCTTCAGATAGATCATTGTTAGATATTTCACATTTTTGTATGGTGGAAATAAAAATGAAAAATGTATTTCCAAAAGATGAAAATTAAAGACATTTTCATAGGACTCTGGTTTTCTCTTCTCTCTTTTTTTAATAAATGAATGATGCTTTTGCTCTCTAGTAATACACAGATAAATTTCACACTTCTAAAAAATCTGCTAAGCCACCAAAGCTGATGTTCATGGATTTTTTTCTTTTTCTTTTTACTCCTAACTGCTGTACCTGCCGCAATGGGCCAGCTCCTCAGTTCCAAGCTGAGCCCTGGTGGTAAGTGGCCTTGTAGAAGGGTGGGAGGAATGAGGACCCTTACCACTCATGCTGGAATCCCAGGGCATCATACAGATTCCGATTTGTGAGACAATTTCCCCAATCAAGAGCCTTTGTCACACCTGTAAGCCGAGACGGGAGGATCACTTGAGCCCAGGAGTTCAAGACCAGCATGGACAACACAGTGAGACCCTATCTCTTAAAAAAAAAAAAAACTTCTTTTTTTTTTTTTTTTTTTTTTTTAAGGCATTTTAACTTCTCTTCTCCCTTCCAGCTCCTCTCCCTTCCCCAGGAGTTTTGTAGCCACAAAGTTAGAAACCCAGGCTTGGCAGGAAGGACTGCCCACCCCTCCTAGAGCAGTCAGCACCCACGGCTCAGTGGAAAGTGTGAAGGTGGGATGGAGACAGGCAGTAAAGAAAGGTGTATGCAGGAGTGTGTAGAGAGGGCTGCCGGATTGCCAAGTCAGCAGCACTCGCAGGGAGAAATGAGGAGAGTCTGACCCTTCTTTTTGAAAGAAAAAGAGGGGGCCCAGTGCAGTGTCTCACGTCTATAATCCCAACACATCGGGAGGCCAAGACAGGAGGATCACATGAACCCAGGAGTTCGAGACCAGCCTGGGCAACATAGGGAGACCCCATCTCTACAAAAAATACAAAAATTGGCCGGGCTTGGTGGTGCATGCCTGTGGTCCCAGCTACTTGGGACCACAGGAGAATCACTTGAACCTGGGAGGTGGAGGTTGCAGTGAGCTGAGATTGTGCTGCTGCACTTCAGTCTGGGCGACAGAGCAAGAATCTGTCTCAAAAATCAAAGGAAAGTAATTTCACAGGGTAGTTTTGAGGATTAAATGAAATTACATACGATGCCCAGCATGCGCAAGTACACAGTAAATTGTAGTTATATTTAAAGATTATGCTTTTGATCTGAAACCCTTACTGCATTTGCTTCTATCAATGGGAGCAGACATAGTCACTGGAATTTGACTTAGAATTAAACACCCAGAGGAGCTTTCATATGTGCCCAGACCTTTGTTTTCTCTGCTGCATCAAATAACTTAAAACAGGTGAGCTGTGGCTCATGCCTGCAATCTTGCCACTTTGGGAGGTGGAGGCAGGTGGATCGCTTGAGCCAGGAGTTCAAGACCAGCCTGGGCAACATGATGAAACCCTGTCTCTACAGAAAATTTAAAAATTGGCCCGGTGTGGTGGTGTTCGTCTGTTGTCCCAGCTACTCAGGAAGCTGAAGCAGGAGGATTGCTTGAGCCCAGGAAGTTGAAGCTGCAGTGAGCTGTGATTGCACCACTGTGCTTCCAGCCGGGGTATCAGAGCAAGACCCTGTCAAAAATCAGGTGAGATGGGCTAACCCACTTCCTTCTCCACACACACACACCAGGCTTTCCTGACATATCTTTTGGGCATAAAATCCTAGGATGGTACTTCTGGCCTTTTGATACCGAGGCTCAGGGGCATATTATGACAACAAGGCTATGGTCTGGGGTCTTCTTGAATGTGGTAGCCAGATCTGGAGGCAGGCGTCAGAGTGGGAACTTCTGTGTTTCCTTGCAAATAGTTCTGTAGTCCTTTGATTTTGGAGCTGGGCTGGAGACGAAGCACTGTGGCTCTGTCCATTTTCATAACTTTGTATATGTCCAGTTTTCCCCGTGAGATTTTATCATGAAGATTTTCAAGCATACACCACCTAGGTCATCGTTACCATTTTGCTGTACAGTCATGCCTTGCCGTCAACCATGGAGGTCCCATTAGATGACCTTAGAGCTGGGAAATTCCCATCAACTCCAGTGTATCTGTGTTTTAAGCTAAGTGTTGTTACAAAGGGGTCAAATAGTTGAAAAAAATTTGGAAGTTTATTAAGTAAAAAAGTTAACAGTAAGCTAAGGTCATTTTATTCTTGAAAGGAAAATTTTTTATAAATTCAGGGTAACCGTGAGTCCCAGGCCTTCACATTCACTCTCTACTCACTCACCTTTCCAGCCCTGCAAGCTCCATTCATGGTAAGTGCCCTACACAAGTGTACCATTTTTTTTTTTATACTATATTTTTACTATAGTTTTTATATGTTTAGATACACAAATACCATTGGGTTACAGTTGCCTACAGTATTCCGTACAGTAACATGTTGTAAAGGTTTGTAGCCCAGGAGCAATAGGCTATACTATCTAGGTTTGGGTAAGAATACTGTATGATGTTCATACAATGATAACATTGCAGGCTGGGCATGGTGGCTCACACCTGTAATCCCAGTGTTTTGGGGGGTCAAGGCAGGAGGACTGAGTTCAAGTCTGCAGTGAGCTATGACCGTGCCACTGCACTCCAGCCTGGGAACAGAGCGAGATCCTGTCTCTAAAAACAAAAATAAAATAAAAAATCCTATCCATGTTTGGGAATATTAATTTTTTTTTAAATCACCTAATGACGCATTTCTCAGAATGTATCCCCATCAATGACATGTGACTGTATTCACTTTATTACATATCCTTCCATTCATCAATTTATCTTTTCTTTTTGTTGTTGTTGTTTTTGTTTTTGTTTTGTCTTAGAGACAGTCTCACTCTGTTGCCCAGGCTGGAGTGCAGGGGTGCCATCATAGCTCACTGCAACCTCGAACTCCTGGCCTTGAGCAATCCTCCCACCTCATCCTCCCAAAGTGCTGGGATGACAGGTGTGAGCTACGGAGCCCAGCCTACATAATGTTTTTGAGATTCATCCATGTTTTATAGGTATCAGTAGTTCCTTCCTCTCTATTTCTGAGTATGGCTCTACCACTGCTTATTTATTCAATTGATGAACACCTAGGCTGTTTACAGTTTGGAGCCATTATGAATAAAGCTGCTGTGAACAGTCTTGTACAAGTCTTTGAAAACACAATCTTCAGTTTGGGGGAGTAAATGCCAAGGAGTGGAACTCTTGGGTCATGGGATAGGTGGTCTATGTAGAAACCGCCAGATCTTTTCCCAAAGTGATCATAGAATTTATACTGTCACCAACAATGTATGAGAGTTCTAGTATCTTCCTTCCTTAGCAATATTTGGCGGTGTCAGACTTTAATTGAGCCGTTTTGATGGGCGTGTAGTATATCTCGTTGCAGTTTTCATTGTCATTTATCTGATGACTCCTAATGATGTACTCATTGGCCACAGGTATATCTTCTTTTGTGAGTTAGCTGTTCAATTATCTTGCCCATATTTCATCCGATTGTTGGTCTCTTCATTAAGTTGTAGAAGTTGGCCAGGCATGGTGGGTCACGCCTGTAATCCCAGCACTTTGGGAGGCCGAGGTGGGAGGATCACTTGACGTCAGGTGTTCGAGACCAACCTGGCTAACATGGTGAAACCCCATCTCTACTAAAAATACAAAAAGTAGCTGGGCAGGGTGGCAGTCACCTGCGCCTGTAATCCCAGCTACTTGGGAGGCTGAGGCAGGAAAATCACTTGAACCTGGGAGGCAGAGGTTGCAGTGAGCTGAGATCACGCCACTGCACTCCAACCTAGGTGACAGAGGAAGACTGTCTCAAAAAAAGAAAAAAAAAATATTGTAGGAGTTGATTACATATTCTGGACATCAGTCCTTTGTCAGATAGTTGTTTTGCAAATATTTAGTCCCAATGTGGGGCTTGCTTCTTTTCTTTTTTCTTTTTTTTTTTTTTTTTTTGGCATGCGGGTTCATGCCATTCTCCTGCCTCAGCCTCATGAGTAGCTGGGACTACAGGCACACACCATCATGTCCGGCTAATTTTTTGTATTTTTGGTAGAGACAGTGTTTCACCGTGTTAGCCAGGATGGTCTCGTTCTCCTGACCTCATGATCCACCCGCCTCAGCCTCCCAAAGTGCTGGGACTACAGGTGTGAGCCACCGCACCCAGCCGGCTTGCTTATTTTCTTAACAGTATCTTTTACTGGGCAGAAGTTTTTAATTAGAATGAAGTCTATTTTATAGACTTTTTCTATGTCCTGCCTAAGAAACCCCCAAGTTATATTCATCCATGTTTCCTTCAAGCTTTCTAATTTTAGCATTTATGTTTAAATCTATGATCCATCTTGAATTAACTTTTTATGGATGGTATGAGACTAGAGTTGAGATTCCTTCGTTCCATATGGATGTCTAGTTATTCCAGCACCATCTGTGGAGAAGACCTTTCTGTTTAATTGTTGTGGTGCTTTGGTCAAAATTCTGTTTACCTAATTATAAGCATGGATCTTGAGGGTGTGTGTATGTGTTTCATTTTATTTTCACTGACAAATAATAATTGTACATGCTCATGGAGTACATGGTAACGTTTCTTTTTTTTTTTTGAGATAGAGTCTTTGTCGCCTAGGCTGGAGTTCAGTCCCCCAATCTTAGCTCACTGCAACCTCCACCTCCTGGGCTCAAGCAATTCTCCTGCCTCAGCCTCCTGAATAGCTGGGATTACAGGTATGCATCACCATGCCCAGCTAGTGTTTTGTATTTTTAGTTGAGATGGGATTTTGCCATGTTGGTCAGGCTGGTCTCAAACTCCTGGGCTCAAGTAATCTGCCTGCCTCGGCCTCCCAAAGTGCTGGGATTGCAGGAGTGAACCACTGCCCCTAGCCAATAGTAATAATTTTTTTTGTGTGTGTGAGACAGGGTCTCGCTTTGTTG
Source organism: Papio anubis (assembly GCF_008728515.1). Lineage (NCBI taxonomy): Eukaryota > Metazoa > Chordata > Mammalia > Primates > Cercopithecidae > Papio > Papio anubis. The sequence goes on from NC_044993.1 coordinate 59,531,871, forward strand.
CCCAGGCTGAAGTGCAGTGGCATGATCTCAGTTCACTGCAGCCTTGACCTCCAAGGCTAAGGCAACCTTCCAACCTCAGCCTCCTGAGTAGCTGGGACCACAGGCATATGCCACCAAACCTGGCTAGTTTTTTGTGTTTTGTTTTTGTAGAGATGGGGTTTCACCATGTTGCCCAGGCTGGTCTCGAACTCCTGGGCTCAAGTGATCTGCCCACCTGAGCCTCCAGAAGTGCTGAGATTAAAGGCGTGAGCCACCACGCCTGGCCTGCATCATATGATGTGCTATTTGTAGTGTTTTGAGGAGCCTCCATGCTGTTCTGCATAGCGTCTGTACTAGTTTACATTCCTGAATGTGTGTATTTATTTATTTATTTATTTTGAGACAGTCATATTGTAATTACATGTGTAATGTAATGAGGTGATGGATATGCTAATTACCCTTATGTAATCATTATACATTATATGTATGGAAACATTACATCAGTGGTTCACCCAGGCTGGAGTGCAGTGGCACAATATCAGCTCACTGCAGCCTCCGCCTGCCGGGTTCAAGTGATCCTCCCACTTCAGCCTCCCGAGTAGCTGGGGTTATAGTCACATGCCACTGCACCCGCTAATTTTTGTTTTGTTTTGTTTTGTTTTGTTTTTTGAGATGCAGTCTCACTCCGTTGCCTAGGCTGGAGTGCAGTGGCATGATCTTAGCTCACTGCAATCTTCACCTCCCGGGTTCAAACAATTCTCCTGCCTCAACCTCCCAAATAGCTGGGATTACAGATGTCCGCCACCATGCCCAGCTAATTTTTGTACTTTTTAGTAAAGATGGGGTTTTGCTGTGTTGGCCAGGCTGGTCTCGAACTCCTGACCTCAAGTGATCCACCCGCCTTCGCCTCCCAAAGTGCTGGGATTACAGGCGTGAGCCACCGTGCCCAGCCCCTGAGTGCGTGTGTAGGGGGGGTTGTTTTGTTTTTTGTTTGTTTGTTTTTGAGACAGTCTCACTCTATCACCCAGGCTGGAGTGCACTGGCACAAACTCAGCTCACTGCAACCTCTACCTCCCAGGTTCAAGCGATCTCCTGCCTTCGCCTCCCGAGTAGCTTGGATTACAGACATGCGCCACCATGCCTGGCTAATTTTTGTATTTTAAGTAGAGACAGGGTTTCACCATATTGGCCAGACTGGTCTCGAACTCCTGACCTCGTGATCCACTAGCCTTGGCCTCCCAAAGTGCTGGGATTACAGGCGTGAGCCACCGCGTCCGGCTGAGTGCGTGTGTTTTTAAAGTGCATCATTATTACTGAACAGCAGCACGGAGAGTGTCTCACAGTTCCTGTGTGTTCTCACTTGGACTATTTTGCAACATTCCTCATGACGTTGAAAAGAAAATGCCATGACACTTGGTTACTGCTGAGGCGAGGCCAAGCCACCCTCTCCAGACCTGGGAAACCAGTAAGTATTAAAAATAGTTCAATCTTTTTCGCTACTTTTTAAAAAATCTCATGAGTTCAGCTGAAATCTTTTTCCCCCAAATGATTCATAGAGTAAATCAATGTGTCTTATTTTGCCAAGGAGGGGAAATAGGACACCTGAAGGCCAGTTCATGTTTCCCCTGGTTGTGAGCCATCCTCTCCTCCAAGTTGCCTGATCCCTGCAAACAGCAGTTCTGTTTGTCTTCAGCTGCGTGCTTTTTGCTAGTCGTGCTGTGAACTTGAACTTGATAAAACTCTTGATGCTGACTGGGCCTGGTGAAAACGCTACACACTCAAGTTGAGGGTCTTTTTAAATGGAAATGTTTCAGACTGGCTCACGCCTGTAATTTCAGCACTTTGGGAGGCCGAGGTGGGCGGATCACTTAAAGTCAGGAGTTTGAGACCAGTCTGGACAACATAGCAAATTCCCGTCTCTACTAAAAACACAAAAATTAGTCGGGCGTGGTGGCACATGCCTGTAATCCCAGCTACTCGGGAGGCTAAGAAAGGAGAATCACTTGAACCCGGGAGGCGGAGGTTGCAGTAAGCCAAGATCTCACCACTGCACTCCAGCATGGGTAACAAACAAACAAAAAAAAGTTTTTTTTAAAAAAAAGATTTTAGACAAGATAATTATTGTCAAAAAAGGACAACAAATAAGCACTCTTTTTTTTTTATGTTTTGGGAGGTGAGGTGGGGAACTTAAGTGTGTGTTTCATAAGAAAGTAAATCCTCACGGTGATTTTTTTAAGCTTGAGAACACAGGAAAATGCTAAATCAGAAAGCTTGAAGCCAAGGAGCCTTGCCTGTGTGTGCAAGTGTGGACTTGAGCAGAGGGAAGCCTTAGGCACCTGTGCCAGGCGCATGCAATTTTTGCATGGACACGTCTTCCCGTATTTCCAATAACAACCAGAGAACCAGTTACCTGTCTTTTTCCTGCAGGAGGAAGGATGGGGGGACAGGATTCTTCCACCCAGGTACCCTTGCAGGTGTCTAAGCCTGGGCAGTGGAGTCTTGGTTCCTGGCAGGCCTTGGTGAGCAGGCAACAGCCAGACTGCCAAAAACACCCAATTAGACTGAATGCGGCTGTGGGTAGGGAGGAAAGTTAAGTCTCTTTACACATCTCCTCTCTGCGTGCTGTGGTCTAGTTTGCACAGCCTCTGCTTATTCCTAATAACCCAGAAGCTGAGAATTTAGAGTCCTTCTTGCTACTTAAGAAGGACTAATCTTCCCCAGCAGGTTGTCCTGCATTTGTTGAATGGGGTAAAAATTGCATAGCATCTCGAGTGCTGTGCCTACAAATTACCTTGATAAATGACTGTGACTCAGCAAAGCTTAGGCTTTTGCCCTAGTTTTGGAGGCTGGGGCTAACTAGGAAAAAAAATGGAGGGTCTGTTGGGTGTTTCTGCTGTTTTTACAAGGCTTCATAATTCCCCATTGTCTGCATGTGTGTGAATCAGCAAGTGCTTGGCATCCTGATCGGGTGGTGTGATGGGAGCACCCACCTCGCAGAGCCTCAGAGCCCTCATTGTCTGCCTTTTCCATTTGCTCATTCCTACTTTGGCCAGTGGCATCCTGAAAGAGTTTCGTTAGTAACAGTGTTGAGGAAACCACGCACTAGAGGTAGCGGGGCTACGCTGACCAGCATCTGGGCTGGGTGATTGCTCAGATCTGAGCTCGCGCTTGCTGTGCTGCTCACCAGCTGTGTGAGCCCGAGGATGCTGTCCCGGCTCCCAGCCTCAGTTTCCTCACCTGTTGGACTAGACGGAACCAAACCAGGGGGAGAACAGAAAGCACCCACAGGTAGTAAGTGCTCACCGAGGCATTTCCCCGGATTCCTGCCATTGTTTACTTACACTGGGAAGCACCCACAGCCTCCTCCTGGAAAACACACACCCCCTACTCTCAAGAACTTTCCATTTTAAAACAAACTTGCCCTCTGGTGTGTCATCCTTGCTTTCTGAAAGTGGGTTTTCTTCTCCACTCCACTGTGTTTTTTTTTCTGATAACAGCAGGGACTGTGTATTGGAGCTCACTCTATGGGAAGAATTTTGTACTCTTTTGACATTTAGGCACTATTATCTCCATTTGAAGATAAACTGAGGCTCAGGCAGGTTCAGTGACCTGCACTGGAGGTCAGGGTCAGTGGCAGAGCTGGAATTCAAGCCCCAGGATGTCTGACTGCAACACCCAGGTGCCTAACCACGATTTGATACTGTCATCTAGATGAAGGACATCACAGGGTAGGGAGATAAAGATGGAAGGAGGTGGGGGTGCCCAGCAACTGAGGGTGGCCAGGATCCCTTCATAAACCCGGCTCATCTATGCAGAGCATGTATCCCTCTGGAGTCAGTGCGCCTGGTTGGGGCCAGAATCCCCCCTCTTCCCACTCTGTCCGTCTATAGCTCTAAAAATAGAGAGTTACCCACATACCTGCAACTTCCCCTTTCTGCATGCCACAGGCAGCCATCACACTTTGTCCATCTCTTAGATTATTCTTAAGAGATAGCTTCCAGGAAGGGGGATTACAGCACCAGGAAGCAGAAACATTTCAAAGGCTCTTGATACATGTGGCCAAACTGTTTTCCAATTTACTCATCAGCCAGAGGACTACAGATCCTGCAACGCAGCATTTAAAACAACCACCTCCCAAGCCAGCCAATCTTTTTTTTTTTTTTTTTTTGAGATGGAGTCTTGCTCTTGTCACCCAGGCTGGAGTGCAGTGGCGCGATCTCGACTCACTGCAACCTCCACCTCCCACGCTCAAGCGATTCTCCTGCCTTAGCCTCCCTAGTAGCTGGGATTACAGTCGCATGCCACCCCACCCAGTTAATTTTTATATTTTTAGTAGAGACGGGGTTTTACCATGTTGGCCAGGCTAGTCTCAAACTTCTGACCTCAGGTGATCCACCCGCATCAGCCTCCCAAAATGCTGGGATTACAGGTATGAACCACTGTGCCCGGCCCTTTTTTTTTTTAAAGAGATGAGAGCTCACTCTGTTACCCAGGCTGGAGTGCAGTGGCACAATCATAGCTCACTGCAGTCTCGAACTCCCAGGCTCCAGCAATCCTCCCTTCTCAACCTCCCAAGTATCTGGGACCACAGGTGCACACCACCACGCCCAGCTAATTTTTAATTTTTTTAAAATTTTTTATTTTTTTAACTTATTTTTTATTTTTTTTTTTTTTTGAGATGGAGTCTCACTCTGTCGCCCAGGCTAGAGTGCAGTGGTGTGATCTCGGCTCACTGCAACCTCTGCCTCCCAGGTTCAAGCAATTCTCTGCCTCAGCCTCCCGAGTAGCTAGGATTACAGGTGCCCACCACTACGCCTGCTTATTTTTTGTTATTTTTAGTAGAGATGGGATTTCACCATCTTGGCCAGGCTGGTCTTGAACTCCTGACCTTGTGATCTACTCACCCTGATCTCCCAAAGTGCTGGGATTACAGCTGTGAGTCACCACGCCCAGCCTAATTTTTTAAATTTCTGTAGAGACGGGGTCTCTAAGGTCAAGTTATCTTTAACCTCACAGAGTGAGATGAAACAAATACAGAAAATAATAATTACCAAATCTAGGTAGTGGGTAGATAGGTGGGTTTATGGTACACCTGGGATGACAGGTGTGAGTCACCGCACCCGGCCCTAAACATTTCAATTACAAGAGGGCTATGGGGGCCCACAGCCACAAGGGGTTTCACCCGCAGGAAGAAACAGACATGAAACCTGCTCACCTGGCTTTGAAACTCCTTGTGCTCAGCATGTGGCTCCAGCGGAGCAGCATCGGCCTCACCTGAGACCTTGCTAGAAATGCGCATTCTTGGGCCCCACTTCAGTCCTACTGAGTCAAGAACTCCAGGGCCAGGGCCCGGTTGTCTGGAAACAAGCCCTCTAGGTGATGCTAGTGCCTGCGCAAGTTTGGGAGCTGCTGGACTACAGAAAGCTACGTGAACTGAAAGGGGAAATGTACCACACTTGTTTATAACCAAATCTATGCCAGCTGGGAGCAGGTCCAAGGGAAATGTCACTTCCATCTCTTGTTCACATGATGAGTTGGCGCCTCTTAACTCAATAGTGTCTTTAGTTTGGATGATTTGACCATGTGGAAAATGTCCCTCTGTCCCTCATGTTAAGGGGTCTAGCCCTCACAGACCTTGTACTTCATACCGAGGCTTATGATGGCCTGGGCACGTTATTATTAATATCCCTGTTGTTCCCTCGGGAGGGGAAATGAAAGCTTAGAGCAGTTTATTTTATTTTTCCAAGACGGAGTCTCGCTCTGTTGCCCAGACTGGAGTGTAGTGGTGCGATCTTGGCTCACTGCACTCTCTGCCTCCTGGGCTCAAGCCATTCTCCTGCCTCAGCCTCCCGAGTAGCTGGGATTACAGGTGCCCACCACCACCCTTGGCTAAATTTTGTATTTTCAGTAGAGACAGGGTTTCGCTGTGTTAGCCAGGCTGGTCTCAAACTCCTGACCTTGTGATCTGCCCACCTCAGCCTCCCAAAGTGCTGGGATTACAGGCGTGAGCCACCACGCCTGGCCCTCAGAGCAGTTTAGAAACAATCCAAGGTCGGCTGGGCGCGGTGGCTCACGCCTGTAATCCCAGCACTTTGGGAGGCCGAGGTGGGCGGATCACGAGGTCAGGAGATGGAGACCATCCTGGCTAACACGGTGAAACCCCGTCTCTACTAAAAATACAAAAAAAATTAGCCGGGCATGGTGGTGGGCGCCTGTAGTCCCAGCTACTCGGGAGGCTGAGGCAGGAGAATGGCATGAACCTGGGAGGCAGAGCTTGCAGTGAGCCAAGATTGTGCCACTGCACTCTAGCCTAGGCGACAGAGCAAGACTCCGTCTCAAAAAAAAAAAAAAAGAAAGAAACAACCCAAGATCCCACAGCTAGTAAGTGGCAGAACTGAAACTCAAACCCAGTCCATCTGCCAGAGACAGAGCTTTAGCAGCCACACAGGCTGAGAGAGAGAGAAAAAACAGAGAGTTGAGACACTTACGTAAGGTGGGAGCCCTGCAAATGATTGGGTGTGGTGGTGTTCTGGAATCTTCTGAAGCTCTGTATTGAGTGCTGTGAGGTGTGGCTTTCCCCTGCCCCTCCTAACCTTGGACCCTGACACATCAAAGCCAGTCTTGGGCACATGTGGCTCTTGCCTGGCTGACAGTCCCCACCAAGCTGGTGAGGTGGTCTTGTCTTTCTTCCCCAACCTGTTGTAATTTGACTCTTAGGAATTGTGCCCTGAGCACTGAGACTTGTAGACATCCCGTTGTAGGGGTCTTGGTTGTGTATCAGTGTGCTCATGGCTCTTAGGGTGACACACACCCAATTCTCAAATCCTGTCCCAAATGACAGGTGGGGTCCAGAGGTACTTAAAAGTCCAGGGAGTCTGAGGGACAGGGATGCTGACAGTGGGCACTGGTGGTTTGTCTGTTTTACTGTTTCAGGAGGATGAGTCCACCATGTGGAAATCAAGACGGGCCTTCTGGCTACCCCAGGGGCTTCCGGCTCAGTTTCCTGAGCATGTCGGAGAGGGGTGCCAGGGGCCAGAGCTGAGGAATGAGGCTTGGCTTACTGCCCCCCAGGAGGAGTCCCTCTGGAGAGTCTCAGAAAGTACCTGCAATGGCAATACAACAGAAGAGCCTCTAAATATTTCCTTTTGTGGATAGGGCAGGAAAGCCAAAGGAAATGTGAAGAGGTGTCTGAACGCCCAGAGGAAACCAGTGGGCCTTTCCAGAAGTTCTATTTGTGGTAAGAAACCTTGGCATGGGGCAGCCAGCTCTCCTGCAAAAATAGACCAATGTGCCGAGAATTCTGGGAGCTCAATTCTGGGAGCAGTTCCCTCCACGGGGAAGAGGGCTTGCACTGGGACTTAGAAGGATCTGCCCCCTCTCTTCTGCTTGCCCCTGGACTCCAGAACCAAAAACAAGGAGAAAAAAAGGTAAACATTTTTCCTAAAAAAATAACTCTTGGCCAGGTGGAGTGGCTCACACCTGTAGTCCCAACACATTGGGAGGCTGAGGCAGGAGGATCACTTGAGGCCAGGAGTTTGGGACCAGCCTGGACAACATGGCGAGACCCTGTCTCTACCAAAAAAACCACAAAAATTATCTGGGTGTGGTGGCGCATGCCTGTAGTCTCAGCTACTCAGGAGGCTGAGGCAGGAGGATTGCTTGAGCCTGGGAGGTCGAGGCTGCAGTGAGCTATGATCGCGCCAGTGTACTCCAGCCTCAGTGACAGAGTGAGAACCCCATCTCTTAAAAATACAAAAAACCAGAGCTTATGAATGTATCCATGACTTAACTCAAAAGTGGCCCAGTGGAAACACAGGGCAAAGGAAGGTTTCACATAAGCACCTGTACACAAACGGACCCAGGAGGTGACACATGGCATTGAGAACCCACTCCCCGTCACTAGGTCTTTTTTTTTTTTTTTTTTGAGACGGAGTCTCGCTCTGTCACCCAGGCTGGAGTGCAGTGGTGCGATCTGGGCTCACTGCCAGCTCCGCCTCCCGGGTTCACGCCATTCTCCTGCCTCAGCCTCCAGTGTAGCTGGGACTACAGGTGCCCGCCACCTCGCCCGGCTAGTTTTTTGTATTTTTTTTAGTAGAGACAGGGTTTCACCGTGTTAGCCAGGATGGTCTCGATCTCCTGACCTCATGATCCGCCTGTCTCGGCCTCCCAAAGTGCCAGGATTATAGGCTTGAGCCACTGCGCCCGGCCCCGTCACTAGGTCTTTTGGCCCCAAATGGGTGAGATGACTAAGAAAATAGGATACCATGTGCAGCAGACGGGAGGGTGGCTAGACAGAAAATGATGGCTTTGACTGTGATGGTCATCACAGACAGGACCTCTAAGAAAGGTGGCCAAGGGGGTCTGAGGACCCATGTTCAGAATAGCAGGCTGACAGCCTAGCAAGGGTCTGGGACATCACCATGAAAGAAGACAATGAAGCCAGGTGCAGTGGCTCACACCTATAATCCCAGCACTTTGGGAAGCCAAGGCGGGAAGATTGCTTGAGCCCAGGAGTTTGAGACCAGCCTGGGCAACATAGCAAGACCCCCATGACTACTAAAAATTAAAAAATTAGCCAAGCATGGCTGGGCGCGGTGGCTCAGGCCTATAATCCCAACACTTTGGGAGGCCGAGGCAGGTGGATTACGAGGTCAGGAGTTTGAGACCAACCTGACCAACATGATGAAACTCCGTCTCTACTAAAAATACAAAAATTAGCCAGGTGTGGTGGCAGGCACTCGTAACCCCAGCTACTCAGGAGGCTGAGGCAGGAGAATTACTTGAACCCAGGAGGCGGAGGTTGCAGTGAGCCAAGATCATGCCATTGCACTCCAGCCTGGGTGACAGTGAGACTCTGTCTCAAAAAAAAAAAAAAAAAAGAAAAAAATCATTAGCCAAGCACAGTGGCATGTGCCTGTTGGGAGCCTGAGTGAGGAGGGAGGATTGCTTGAGGCCAGGAGTTGGAGACCAGCCTGGGCAACATAGCAAGACCTCGGCTTGGAAGTAAGGAAAGAAAGAAGGGAGGGAAGGAGGGATGAAGGTAGAGAGAAATGGGACGAGATGGACTCCTGAGGCCATCCTAATTCTGGAACACAACACGATGGCCTCTGTGTTAGGAGGGCTCATTTGGCTTCTCTCCAAGGCAGCGGTCCCCATCTTTTTGGCACCAAGGACCAGTTTTGTAGAAGACAATTTTCCACGGATGGGATAGGGGGATGGGGGGATGGGGGTGCGAGGGGATGGTTTCAGGATGAAACTGTTTCACCTCAGGTCACCAGACGTTAGATTCTCATAAGAGGTGCCCAACCTACATCGCTCGCACGTGCAGTCCACAATAGGGTTTGTGCTCCTATGAGAATGTAATGCCACACTGATCTGACAGGAGGCAGGGCTCAGGCAGTAATGCTCACTCACCTGCCACTCACCTCCTGCTGTGCGGCCAGTTCCCAACAGGCCATGGAATGCTTACTGGTCCACAGCCCTGGAGTTGGGCACCCCTGTTCTAAGGCACAAACTTCTACTGTCTTAGGAGTGGCGCCCTGGCCTCCACAGCAGGGAGAGAGCAGGAATACCCAGCCACAGATATTGATCAGGATATTGATCAACTTCCTACTGTCATGGTGGATCCAAGCCTGGAGCCCTCTGGGTGGTCATCAGGTAACCCCAGCACATTTTTCTGCCCTGGACTTCTGGCCACGCTGAGGTTGCTGTGAACAGACACGATGTGCAGGGTCATGGATGTGCAGCTCAAATTCCTTGGCAAGCGGGAGCTTTATTTTATGGCCCAAGCAGTTTGGAGACAAAATCATAAGGTGATTACCCATCCAGTGTCTTCTCAGCCGGCAATGGGAGGTGTCAGACTGACCAGATCCTACTGCCCCTTCCGCCCACAGAAGATGGGTCTGCATTTCTCTCTCTTTCTCTCTTGGTGACCAAGAACTGTCAACATCCATCTATGACTCTGCACTCAGCCGCCACTCAGCCTGCTCAGGTTGAAAGGTCAAATATTGTCTGGAATTGGCAGCCCAGCTTACTAGCAGCTCTTCTGTCTTCAGAGTGCCGCGAGGGGAGCTGTCACCGGGCTGAGGCAAGGACCAGAGAGGGAACTCCCGCGACAGAGAAAGCTCACCCCTGGGTATGTTCTGGAGGGACAATGGCAGGGTCTGTCCCAGGAACTTTATTAGCTGGCAGTTAAGATCCTCATCCACAGAAAAGCAGGTAGGAATTAGCCAGGTGGTGTGTGCCTATGGTCCCAGTTACTCAGGAAGGTGAGGAGGGAGGATTGTTTGAGCCCAGGAGGCTGAGGCTGCAGCTAGCTATGATTGTGTCACTGCGCTCCAGGCTAGGTGAAAAAGCAAGATCTTGACTCAAAAAAAAAAAAGGAAGAAAGAAGAAAAAGAGAAAGAAGAAAGAAAGGAAAGAAAGAGAAAGGGAAGGAAGGAGAAAGAAAAGAAGGAAGGAAGGAAAGAAAGGAAGAAACAATGACAAAGAAAGGAAAGAAAGGAGAAAAGAAAAGACAAAAGAAAAGCAGATAGGAAAGTGAGGGGAGAGGGCCAGGAAGACAGAAGATGGGATGGGCAAGAAGGGTGGGAAGGATTCCCACACCAGATTCAGGAGTGGCTCTGCATTGGGAAATCCATCTACAACTGCCAGGCACTTGGTTTTGCAAACACGCACAGAGAAACCTTCATCCACCTCTGTGCCATGTTGGACTGAAGTAGAAATGAGCTGCTGTTTTCTGGAAGCACCCCATTTCTTGGAGCAGATCTTCTCTAATAATGAATTCTGGTGGAGACTGCCATTCACAGCACCCCACCCTCCCATCTGTAGGAGGTGGGCACAGGACCCAGGCCAGTTGATCAGAGAGCTCCCTTGCCCTGGGATGAGCATGTGACCCAGATGGCTTCATCACGGGGAAGATCCTCTTGCCTGTTCTAGCCACTATGCTGGAAGAACAGGATTTGGGCTTGCTGGCCGCCATCTTCCAGTCCACGCTGGGAACCCGTTTGCAGGAGGAGGGAAGGAGGACAACCCATTTTGAGGGAGCATATGGACGGCAGCTATAGAAGGCTCCATATGTGCCCAATGCTAGATCCACCCCATCTTTTCCTGTTCCATAAATCCATACATCTTCTCCCGCTTTTGCTTACCCTAGTTTGAGTTACATTTCTGACACCTGCCACCATAAAAGCCCAAATGATTACAGGGAATATTTGGTTACAGGAAAGACCCAGCAGTCTGTGAAAAAAGAGGCTGCTGATGCATAGTCATCACAGACCAGCGCAAAGAGTGAAACAGGAATGTCCAGCTTAATGTGCAAAAGCCTCTTTGGATCCTTGAGAGGCACTCAGACTTACAGCAAACTGGTAAGCTGATATTCTTCTTTCATCCAGGTAAGCGCGTTAACTAGGTTAATGTTCCTGTCTTAAGGGACTGCTGTAGGTTAGGGTGAGTGAATGAAAGAAGCAAGTTTTTAAACAGGAAAAAGGCTGCAGAGAAGTTGAGGTGACAAGCATCGCTTCACCCCCAGTGGAAGGTGAGCTTGTCTGTTAGGTCCCAGGAACTGAACTGGAGTTCCGTGGTTAGGGGATGACCCATCTCAACCAGAAAACTCCCATCATCCTTCCGTGGGGATGTGATTAAGATCTTCTCCAGAAGGAGATGGCCTCGTGCGTTGGGGCTTTTTAATCTCCCTGTCCCACCTCTAGAAGGGCATTGCTAATGGCCTTGCCCTGCCAAGTCTTCAGCCTACAACAGCACTGCCCTGCTTCAGACACAGCCCAGATCCTTCCCAGACACGCTGTTATTCCGACTTTTTGCCCTTTCAGTCCAGCCTTCCCTATCACTTATGCTGAAATTGGGAACGTTTCCCAAACCAACAATTTCCTGGTCCACAATGTTCTCTTACTGAGTGTCCCCACAGGAGAGATAGGCAGCCTGATAAATAAAACCAGTCATAAAACCTCCCTGCCTTAGCAAAGGGATTGCTTTGCCAGGCTGCTGTCACATAGCACTCCTGTCTCCCGTTTGACTTCACATAGTAAAAATTGTCTAAAAGATAAGGCAGGAGCTCCGGTTGACACCATCACCCCCATAGATCTCTCTCTAGAAGCATTGGAAGAGGCCGTCTCAAAAAAGACAAAAAAATAGAAGCATTGGAGGAAAGATATGGTTTGTAGTGAAACAAATTGGAAGTCAAGCTCAGCCTCAACCACTTACTTGCTTCTGACCTTGGGTCAGTCCTATGTACCTCGGAACCTCGGTTTTCTTTTCTTTTTTTTTTTTTTTTTTGTGAGATGGAGTCTTGCTCTATCGCCCAGACTGGAGTGCAGTGGTGCAACCTTGGCTCACTGCAACCTCTGCCTCCTGGGTTCAAGTGATTCTCGTGCCTCAGCCTCTGGAGTAGCTGGGACTACAGGCGTGCACCACCATGCCCAGCTAAATTTTGTATTTTTAGTAGAAGCAGAGTTTTGCCATGTTGGTCAGGCTGGTCTCAAACTCCTGATCTCAAATGATCCACCCGCCTCAGCCTCCCAAAGTGCTAGGATCACAGGCACAAGCCACCGCACCTAACTGGAACCTCTACTTTCTTCTGTACGATGGAGGGGGGACAGTAATATTGCAATGTTTACAATTAGGTTCAATTGAGAGTAACAGAGGTCTGAATACAGTAGCTGAAATGGGGTGGGCAGATCACTTGAGGCCACGAGTTCAAGACCAGCCTGGGCAACAGAGTGACATACCATCTACAAAAAAATAAAAATTAGCCGGGCATGGTGGCACAGGCCTATAATTCCAGCTACTCAGGAGGCTGATGTGGGAGGATCACTTGAGCCCTGAAGGTTGAGGCTACAGTGAGCTGTGATTGCACCACTACACTCCAGCCTGGGTGACAGAGTGAAACCCTGTATCTAAAAAAATAAAAAATAGAACCCGGGAGGCGGAGCTTGCAGTGAGCTGAGATCTGGCCACTGCACTCCGGCCTGGGCGACAGAGCGAGACTCTGTCTCAAAAAAATAAATAAATAAATAAAAATAAAAATAAAAAATAAAATAAAATAAAAAATAAAACACTTGGCCATGCCTAGCTGCAAGAACATCTGGGAAAGGTAGCTGTGGTAGGTAACCTCAAAAATGGCCCCAATATCACTGGATGCAGTGGCTCACACTTTAGGAGGCCAAGGCAGGAGGATTACTTGAGCCCAGGAGTTCCAGATAAGCCTGTGCAACATAGTGAGACCCTGTCACTACAAAAAAATTCAAAATTAGCTGAGCATGGTGGTGCATACCTGTAGTCCCAGATACTTGGGAGGCTGAGGTGGGAGGATCACTTGAGTCTAGGAGTTCAAGACTACTATGATCACGCCACTGCATGCCAGCCTGGGTGCCAGAGTGAGATCTTGTCTCAAGAAAAAGAAAAGGCCCTTCTCCACTCCCCAAAAGTCCCCATGAGTCCCTTTATTCCAGCGTTTTCCCCCCTTGTGAGGAAGGGGGGGAGTTTGTATTTGTATTTGTATTTCCACTCCCTTTGAGTGTGGCTGGACCTAATAACTTTCTTCTAACCAATAGACTATGGCTAGAAAAATAGAATTTAGTCACATAACCATGTCTAGCTGCAATAACATCTGCATTAGTCTGTTTTCATGTGGCTGATGAAGACATACCCGAGACTGGGAAGAAAAAGAGATTTAGTTGGACTTACAGTTCCACATGGCTGGGTGGTCTCAGAATCATGGCGGGAGGTGAAAGGCATTTCTTTCATGGCAGCAGCAAGAGAAAAATGAGGAAGCAGCAAAAGCAGAAACCCCTGATAAACCCATCAGATCTCATGAGACTTATTCACTATCACAAGAATAACATGGGAAAGACTGGCCCCCATGATTCAATTACCTCCTGCTGGGTCCCTCCCACAACATGGGGAAGTTCTGAGAGATACCATTCAAGTTGAGATTTGGGTGGGGACACAGCCAAACCATATCCACGTCTATGGAAAAAGTGATGGGATGTCCCTTCTGAGATTAGGTTTCAAAGAGATGACGGTTCTGTCTTCGGCGTCCTCTCTTGCTCTAAGGAAAACCAGACACCATGTTGTGAGGTGCTCTCTGGAAAGGCCCACAAGGCAAGAAACTGATGCCTCTGCCGGGCGCAGTGACTTACACCTGTAATCCCAGCACTTTGGGAGGCGAAGGCAGGGGGATCACTTGAGGTCAGGGATTTGAGACCAGCCTGGCCAACATGATGAAACCCCATCTCTACTTAAAATACAAAAATTAGTCAGCATCATGGTGCACACCTGCAGTCGCAGCTACTCAGGAGGCTGAGGCAGGAGAATCATTTGAACCCAGGAGTCAGATGTTGCAGTGAGCTGAGATCGTGCCACTGTACTCCAGCCTGGGTGACAAAGCGTGACTCTGTCTCAAAAAAAAAAAAAAAGAGAGAGAGAGAGAAACTGATGCCTCTGGTCAACATCTAGCGAGGACCTGAGGCCCTCAGTGCAACAGTCTTATCATGAGTGACCTTGGGAAGAAGATCCTTCCCCAGATTGACCTTCAGATGACGGCGGCTCTTGTGGAAATCTCAATGCAATCTCACAAGAGACCTGAGCCAGAGGACCCACTGAAAACATGAGATGCCAAACTTTTTTGTTCTGATTTCAGGAGCTAAGTGTTGTGCTCATTTGTTACACAATAGCTAACTAATACAATAGTTTTCCAGCTAGACACATTTCCAGGATTCTGTTACTAAGAAGGAAGGGAAGGCTGGAGATTGGGAAGCAGTGAACAGTCACCATCGCCAAAACTGAGGGGTTAATTTGATGAGGTCTGGTTGCCCTGCTTGCTTTGGTCACTTGCTTGTTTTGTTAATTTTTCTTTTTTCTCCTTTTTCCTTTCTTTTCTTTCTCTTGCTTTATCTCTTTCTCTCTCTCTTTCTTTCTCCTTCCATCCTTCCTTCCTTCCTTCCTTCCTCCCTCCCTCCCTCCCTTCCTTCCTCCCTCCCTCCCTTCCCTCTCTTCCCCCCTCCTTCCTTCCTTGCCTGCTGTGTCAATTTTTTTTTTTTATTATAATAGAGACAAGGTCTCACTATGCTACCCAGGCTGGTCTTAAACTGGGCTCAAGCAATACTCCCACCTTGGCCTCCCAAAAAACTGGGATTATAGGCATGAGCCACCATGCCTGGCCTTTTTCTCTTTTTCCTCTGAAGCTGAAGACAGTCATAGCTGAAGGCTGTGGTAGCTGAATACCATGGTATTAAACACTGAAATGTACCCTTCACTAGCTTCTTTAGAGATCACAGTCACAGGTCACTATGGTAATGTTTGATTCAGTTGTTTTTCGGGAACTTGGGCCAGCTCCTGTCCAGTTCAATCAGGTTGGGACCACCAGTTCTTCAGTGGGCCTGCCCAAATGCCCAGGAAGTGGACTTTTGATGTCAGAGGGCCAAAGATCCCACCCTCAGATCATGCTAATGCCACCACTTTCTGTACACATGTCCTATGAAATGCCACAAACCCTGACTACTACGCTTGTGAGGAACAAACCTATCAATTAATTTTCCCTACTGCCAATCACCTTTCCCCATGCCTTACACCACCATGTTTTCCTAACCCATAAATATCCCTAAGCCTTATCTTCAGGAAGCAGGATGTGAGAGCTGTTCTACCTCCTTGCTTGGTGGCCTTGCAAATAAATCTTTTCTCTTTTGCAAAACCCACATCATAGTCACAGTGACTGATTTACTGCATGCGGGCAGGACAGACCTGCACCCGGCCAATAACACCACTCATACCTACCCCAAAGGGCTGTTGTGAGGATGGAATGAGGTAAATATGTAATGTACCCATATCCAATTTGCCAGCATCCAGGAAGTGACTAAGGAGACATGGTTTTATTATTATTATTATTGTATTTTTTGTAGAGATGGGGTTTCCCCATGTTGGTCAGGTTGGTCTCGAACTCCCAACCCCGGGTGATTTGCCCACCTCGGCCTCCCAAAGTGCTGGGATTACAGGCGTGAACCACCACACCCGGCTGGAGACATGGTTTTTAGTGAAGGGCCACTGTCTAGTGTCTGCTTCCCAAGCTTTTTGCCAAGCTCCTCTAGGAGACAAGGTGGGCTGTGTCTAATATTCGATCTTTCCTGACTTCTCCCCTTTGACAGTTCAGATTCCCCATGCCCTCATCCAATTAGTACAATTACTACTTCTTTTTCTTTTTCTTTTTTTTTTTGAGACGGAGTCTTCCTCTGTTTCCCAGGCAAGAGTGCAGTGGCACTATCTTGGCTCACTGCAACCTCCACCTCCCCTGTTCAAGTGATTCTCCTGCCTCAGCCTCCTGAGTAACTGGGGTTACAGGTGCCTGCCACCATGCCTGGCTAATTTTTGAATTTTTAGGAGAGACGGGGGTTTCACCATGTTGGCTAGGCTGATCTCGAACTCCTGACCTCAGGTGATCTGCCCACCTCGGCCTCCCAAAGTGCTGGGATTACAGGCGTGAGCCACGACACCTGGCATTATAGTCACTACTTCTGCAAAAATAAAGATCCCCAAGCCCAGCAGGAGGGTTCACAGAATGGTAAGATTTCAGAGGAAAAGGGGCTACAGCCCTTCTAATTCAATTTCCTCACTCACCATTGTGAACCCAGACACTTGCACAAGTCACAAAGGGACCTGGCCCCTCTGGAGAGATGACCTAGCTCTGTGTTCCTCCCTCTCTCCAAACTGCTAATGCTCAGGCAGAGGCTGGTGTATGCGGCATTTTACAAAGTTTCCTATACAAGCACTTTGGGAGGCTGAGGTGGGTAGATCTCTTGAGGTTAGGAGTTCAAGACCAGCCTGGCCAACATGGTGAAACCCTGTCTACTGAAAATACAAAAAAATTAGCCGGGCACGGTGGCACATGCCTGTAATCCCAGCTACTCCCAGCTGAGGTGGGAGAATGGCTTGAACCTGGGAGGCGGAGGCTGTAGTGAGCTTAGATTGCACCATTGCACTCCAGCCTGGACTACAGAGTGAGACTCTGTCTCAAAAAAAAAAAAAAAAAAATCTGTAAAGTGTCCTATAGAAAAAAATTAATGTGCACTAGTTCAACCCAGTTTTCTGTCCCTGGGAGGAGTTGAGGTCAGGTTTATGGGACATGCGGTGCTTTTTGAGTGAACAAGCGTCATATGTCCTTCTGGTTTCCCTTTAGGCTTTTGGGGGCCCCTCCTCTTGTGTCTTTGGCTTGGCAGGGAGCTGAAGTCCTTGCAATCACGAGCCTGTCCCTCATGGATATAACTGGGAGAAAAGTCTAGAAAGTGCTCCCTGGGGTCCCAGGATAATGTGTCCATCTACCTAAGGCAAGAATGCAATCTGTATTATCTATCACCCTTCCCCAAGGGTGCAGGATTTATGTCGCCCTGGAAGAATGCAGACTCCCGAATCAGTTCACACACAATGAAACCCCAGTTTTTCAGAATAGATTGAGAGCAAAGCCTTTCAGTGAAAATGAATGTTCTGGGCAGAAAAAAAAAATTAATGAAAGTCCTGAGTTTTTTTTAAACTATTAATCCAACAACAGGAGGTAAAATGTGCCAGTATCCCTGCCACTTATTTCCACTAGTGAACTGGGCTATACGGGAACTTAATAAAACATTCACAGAAGGCAGCCGGGTGCGATGGCCCACGCCTGTAACCCCAACACTTTGGGAGGCCAAGGTGGGCGGATTGCCTGAGGTCGAGAGTTTGAGACCAGCCTGGCCAGCATGGTGAAACCCCATCTCTACTGAAAATACAAAAATTAGCCGGGCGTGGTGGTGGGCGTCTGTAATCCCAGCGACTCAGGAAGCTGAGGCAGGAGAATCGTTTGAACCTGGGAGGCAGAGGTTGCAGTGAGCCGAGATGGTGCCACTTCAGCCTGGGCAACAGATTTCATTTCAAAAAAAAAAGAAAAAAAAAAGAAAGAAAAGAAAAAAGAAGGCCGGGCGCGGTGGCTCACGCCTGTAATCCCAGCACTTTGGGAGGCCGAGGCGGGCGGATCACGAGGTCAGGAGATCGAGACCATCCTGGCTAACACGGTGAAACCCCGTCTCTACTAAAAATGCGAAAAATTAGCCGGGCGAGGCAGCGGGCGCCTGTAGTCCCAGCTACTCGGGAGGCTGAGGCAGGAGAATGGCGTGAACCCGGGAGGCGGAGCTTGCAGTGAGCCGAGATCGCGCCACTGCACTCCAGCCTGGGCGACTAAGCGAGACTCTGTCTCAAAAAAAAAAAAAAAAAGAAAAAGAAAAAAGAAAAACAACAAAACAAAACAAAAATATTCACAGAGGGCTCAACTGCAATATTTAAAATCTTTACCAGTGGCCGGATGTGGTGCCTCATGACTGTAATCCTAGCACTTTGGGAGGTCAAGGCGGGTGGATCACCTGAGGTCAGGAGTTCGAGACAAGCCTGGCCAACATGGAGAAACCCCATCTCTACCAAAAATACAAACATTAACTGGGTGTGGTGGTGCATGCCTGTAATCCCAGCTACTCAGGAGGCTGAGAGGGAAGGATCACTTGAACCCAGGAGATGGAGGTTACAGTGAGCTGAGATGGTGCCACTGCACTCCAGCCTGGGCAACAGAGCAAGACTCTGTCTCAAAAAAAAAAAAAAAAAATTTTACCCATCATTTGTATTTCATAAACAGCAGCAATTTCATTAAAATCAGTGCATATGGGGAAAATGGATGCATAGGTGGTGTCCTATCTTCTTGTTTAATGCTGTGTTAACATATTTTTGCACGTTTGAAAAATTGACATGGATAAATTTTTAGCATGAAGTTGCAGAAGCTGACCTGGGTTCTGACTGTAAGATGCAGAGGAACCCTACTCATACAGAAGCTTTGTGAAGTTGACTCATTGCTAACGTCCCTGTGAGTACCTAACTTAAAAAGTCCAGTGTAGCCAGGCATGGTGGTGCACACCTGTAATCCCAGTTGCTCAGGAGTCTGAAGCAGGAGGATCACTTGAGGCCAGCAGTTCGAGGCTGTAGAGCATGGTGATTGTGCCTGTGAATGGCCACTGTACTCCAGCCCGGGCAACATAAGGAAATCCTGTCTCTATTTAAAAAAAAAGAAAGAAAAAGAAAGAAAAGAAAGTTCGTCAAGAACTGGAGGGCTATGGAAGACTGAGCATTGAGTTTAGAAAGTTGTCACTACAGGGCGGGCATGGTGGCTTGTGGCTGTAATCCCAGCATTTTGGGAGGCCGAGGTGGGGTGATTGCTTGAGCCTAGGAATTTGAGACCAGCCTGGGTGACATGGCAAGACCTCGTCTCTACTAAAAATTTTAAAAATTAGCCAGGCATGCGGGCATGTGCCTGTAGTTCCAGCTACTTGGGAGGCCCAGGTGGGAAGATTAGTTGAGCCCAGGGGTTCGAGGTTGCAGTGATATAAGACCACTCCACTGAATTCCAGCCTGGGCCGCAGTATGAGACCCTGCCTCCACATAAATAAATAAAAAGTAAAAGAAAGTTGTCACAACAAAATGAGGCACATGGAGTTCGAACACCTCTCTTTTTGGGAGAACCCACTGAGTAGACAACACCGTGTGTGTGCGTGTGTGCATGAGTGCATCTGTGAGTGTGTGCGGGGTGCTTTGGATGGGGGAAGAGTGTGAAGGAGGCCATGAATCCTTTTATTCTGATAAAGAGCAGGGCCAGGTGCAGTGGCTCACACCTGTAATCCCAGCACTTTGGGAGGCCAAAGCAGGTGGATCATTTGAAGTCAGGAGTTTGAGACCAGCCTGGTCAATGTGGCAAAACCCTGTCTCTACTAAAAATACAAACAAACAAACAAAAATAGCCAGGTGTGGTGGTGCACACCTGTAATCCCAGCTACTTGGGAGGCTGAGGGAGGAGAATCGCTTGAACCCAGGAGGCAGAGGTTGCGGTGAGCCGAGATTATGCCACTGCACTCCAGCCTTGGTGACAGAGCATGACTCTGTCTAAAAAAAAAAGGAGCAGGAGTATTTATGAAGCAGCCAGGAGCTGGGTATGTGTCCAGTTTGCATCTTTGTGATAAGCATTTGATAACCATTGAGCTTAGCAATAGAGTTACAGAAATGGTACTTAGATGTTTTCCTTTTTCTTTTCTTTTTTTGAGACAGTGTCCTGCTCTGTCACCCAGGATAGAGTGCCATGGCGTGATCACGGCTTACTGCAGCTTCGACCTTCTGGGTTCAAGCCATTTTCCTGCCTCAGCTTCCCAAGTAGCTGGGACCACAGGTGCACCTGGCTAATTTTTAAATTTTTGTAGAGATGGGGATCTTGCTATGTTGCCCAGGCTGGTCTCAAACTCCTGGCCTCAAGTGATTCTCCTTCCTCGGCCTCCCCAAGGGCTGGGATTACAGGTGTGAGCCATCTCCCCTGGCCTGTGATTGCTTTTCTTAACATGGTACTCTGCCATTATATTATCTATTAGGAATTTGATATGCTCAGAAGATATAGTGAGTTGCCTGTTTACTAACATCGGGGTCCTTTCAGGTAGTGTCCACCACAGGAAACATTACTATTTGGGTTTTGTGACCCAGGAATCCATATTTACCTGGTGGCAGTGACCCAGCACTCACCTTTCCAGACCTCATCTGGTGGCCTTGTAACCCTGGAGATGAAGCTGCATGCACATAAGCAATCAGTCGCAGTGTATCGGCACAGGGTCCCAATGCACTCCAGGATTCATTTCAGGATAGCTTCTCTTCCCTCAGCCGGGTCTCCAGCCCTGTTGCTCTCCATGCCTGCCCATCTCTGCCTCCACGGCGATCATGTGTTTGCAGGGAGCCATCAATATTCTCTTCTCTTTTGCTTTCTGAATGGAAGAGTCAATCTCAACGGGAAGCCAGCAGGGACTTGGGTGGACAGGTGTCTCACGCTGGATGGGCGAACCCAGATGGGAGGGAGGGTGGGCTTGCTCTCATTTGTGGGTGGGTCATGGGATTTGCTACGAAGCTGGAGGGAAAATCTGGACCCCTAAAGAGGGGTCCCTTCCCTTCCTAAGGGAAGGCCCCAGTTTGAGACTGCAGGAGGAGCTGGGTAGCCATTGGATATGGCTTAAAGCACATGAATCATGATCAGGGTGCACTGTTTGGACAGCAAGTCAGTGGCCCAAGGAGAGAGAGGTTAGTGATGGGCAGTGTCCTGGGACTCACCGATTCATCTTTATATTTTTCTCTTTAAACATTAGGAGGAGGCTGGGTGCTATGGCTCACACCTGTAGTCCCAGCACTTTGGGAGGCTAAGATGGGCAGACTGCTTGAGCTCAGGAGTTTGAGACAAGCCTGGGCAACATGTCGAGACCCCGTCTCTACAAGAAATTTAAAAATTAGCCGGGCATGGTGGTAGGTGTCTGTGGTTCCAGGTACTCAGGAGGCTGAGGCCGGAGGATTGCTTGAGCCTGAGAAGTTGAGGCTACAGGGAGCTGTGAGCTCACCACTGCACTCCAGCCTGGGCAACAGAGTGAGACCCTGTCTCAATCAATCAATCAACAAATATTAGGAGAATTTGTTGATGTCCTTTTCTGTCTTAAGCTTGGCTCTCCAAGAGCCTTTTCTTCCCAGGAGGACATGCTGGTGTTTTATGAATCTAGGGCTTCTTGCCTGAAGCTTGTAAAGTGCTAGATGGAATGAAAACGGCAACGGTAAGAGCAGGCTCTTATGCAACTTTGCTACACACCAGGTATTGCTCTAAGTGCTTTGCAGGGGTTAAGAGATGCACTTGACTAGCTGAGGACAGTCCAGAGGTGGGGTTTCCAGAGCCTGTCAGGCGAGTGGCCCCCAGCCTTCCTGGTGGAATCCCTGAGCAATAATCACACACATAAGTTTCACTCCACAAACATGGGTTGTAAAAACATTACAATCTGGCCAGGCGCAGTGGCTCATGCCTATAATACCAGCACTTTGGAAGGCCGAGGCATGAGGATTGCTTGAGGAGTTCCCGACCAGCCTGGGCAACATAGCAAGACCCCATCTCTACCAAAAAAAAAAAAAAAAAATGGCAGGATATGTTGGTGTGCACCTATAGTCCCAGCTGCTTGGGAGGCTGAGGCAGGGAGATTGCTTGAGCTCAGGAGTTCAAGCCTGTGGTGAGCTACGATTCCACTACTGTACTCCAGCCTGAGCAACAGAACAAGACTCTTTTTTTAAAGCCATAATCCATTATTTCTTTTCTAAATTAAATGGAATGTATTGTGAACCATAATCATTTTATTTATTTATTTATTTATTCATTTATTTATTTTTGAGACAGAGTCTTGCTCTGTAGCCCAGGCTGGAGTGCAGTGGCACGATCTCGGCTCCCTGCAACCTCTGCCTCCTGGGTTCAAGCAATTCTCCTGCCTCAGCCTCCGGAGTAGCTGGGATTACAGATGCGCACCACCACACCTAATTTTTGTATTTTTAGTAGAGATGGAGTTTCATCATGTTGGCCAGGCTGGTCTCGAGCTCCTGGCCTCAAGCGATCCACCTGACTCGGCCTCCCAAAGTGCTAGGATTACAGGTGTGAGCCACCGTGCTTGAACCTAGCCACAATTATCTAATACCAGGGCTCCCTACTGTCACTCCCCAGAGCTAGGAGAAGGTCTCAGGAGCATATTGGGTCAGGTATGTGTGGAAAGGCCCTCCAGGCTCCAATCCACACTGGGCCTGCTCTGTGCCCTGACTCCAACCTCCAGGAGCCCTCAAAGGAGGCAGCTCCACTGCTCATGAGCCAAGCTTGGGGACTGGGGCTCTTCCTAGCAGCCAGAAGGATCCTTATTCTTAGCTTTTTTTTTTTGGTAGAGACAGAGTCTGGCTCTGTTGCTCAGGCCAGAGTGCAGTGGTGCGATCATAGCTCATGCAACCTCTGCCTCCTGGGCACAAGCAATCCTCCCACTTCAGCCTCCTGAGTAGCTGGGACTACAAGCATGCACCACCATGCCTAGCTAATTTTTAAATTTTAAAATTTTTAATTTTCTGTAGAGACAGGGTCTTGCTATGTTGCCCAGGCTGGTCTCAAACTCCTGGCCTCAAGCGATTCTTCTGCCTCGGCCTCCCAAAGTGCTGGGATTACAGGCATGAGCCACTATGCCTGGCTCTGCTCTTAGTACCAAGGGCCCTCACGTCCCCTGTCTCTTCTCGGGACGCTGCCAAGTCCCAGGCTCCTTCTCAGCCTTGGGGACGGTTCCCAAATGAGCACATCCACTTCCATCTCCCCACCTCACCCCAGACACTTCCTTCCAGCATCTAGAGACATCCTGAAGTTTTAGCCCTTCTGGGTATGCTTAGGGACTGAAATGCTCAAACTGGCCTCACCTCTTGACACTGTAATTGTCCCTTATCTCCTATTAAACAGGAACCCTGCTTTGTGTAGTTCAGTGCCTTCTGCCAAGTCAGAGCTGTGACCTCAACGAAAGTGGCCCAGTCATACCAAACCTCAGTTTCCATAACAGTACTGGAATCCAATGTGGCTTTCACACTATACGTCACTTCACTCTGTTATCTCTGACAGAGAACTCAAACTGGCTTAAGCAAAAAGGGTACTGACTGGACCATGTAACCAAAAAGTGTAGGTATAGGTGCGGTTTCAGGAATGGCTGGATCCAGGCACTCACATGTGGCATCAGGAGTCCCTCTCCTGACTGTTGGTTTCAGTTTTCTCTGCAGGGGTTTCATTCAAGCACTGGTTCTCTCCTCATAGTGGCAAGGTGGCTGCCCAGGACAAGAGGTTTATATCCAAGAGCTCAGCTACTTAAGGATAAGTTCCATCAGAAGTCCAAGTTGAGGCTGGGCTTGGTGGCTCACAACTGTAATCCTAGCACTTTGGGTGGCCAAGGTGAGTGGATCACTTGAGGTCAGGAGTTCGAGACCAACCTGGCCAACACAGTGAAACCTTGTCTGTACTAAAAAAAAACCACGAAAATTAGCTGGGTGTGGTAGCACGTGCCTGTAATCCCAGCTACTTGCAAGGCTGAGGTGGGAGAATCACTTGAACCTGGCAGGCGGAAGTTGCAGTGAGCCGAGATCACGCCATTGCACTCCAGCCTGGGCAACAGAACGAGACTCTGTTGGCAGTGACTAGATCATCTGTCCAGTCCTGAACCAGTCACTGTGTCAGGTAGAAGCACTGTTGGATTGACCAGGTGTGGGACACACGACCATCTCCAGACTAGGAATGGCATCATCTCAACCCAAACTCCGTGAACCAGGAGTTGGGGAGGAGCAAAGCTTCAGAGGAAACTCCGGGCCCTGTCATCAAGCAGAGGAGGAAAGGAGGCCACAGAGACTGAGGCACCAAGTACCCACTGAGCCCTCACCGCCAGCTCCTGCCCTGGCCAGTGCACTCCTGGACCATCACTCCTCTCCATCTTGTTCACATTCACCCTCTCATCCCAGCAGAGATCAGGCCAGGGGACTGGTGGCAAGTGAGTGAAGGGCTTCAGCAATGGGGGCCCCTACCTTCCAGGCACAATGCAAGTGGACCCCCCACACTTGGGGGCTCTCCTGGGTTGCACAGTGTCCTCCCAAAATTCACATCCACCTGGAACCTGCAAATATGACCTTATTTGGAAATGGAGTCTTTGCAGATGTTGTCAAGATAAGATGAAGTCATACTGTGTTAGGATGGGCCCTATATATGGTACAACTGGGGTTCTTATACGAAGCGGGACCCTGGCACACAGAGGCATACAGGGAGAGCGCTGTGTGATGAGGAAGGCAGAGATTGCAGCCATGCTGCCACCAGCCAAGGAGCCACCATCAACCAGGAGACGGGGCATGGATCCGATTCTCCCTGTGAACCTCCAGAAGGAGCCAACCGTGCCAACACCTTGGTTTTGGTTTGGACTTCTGTTCCCCACAACTGTGAGATAATACAATCTGTGGGTTTAAGCTTTATGATAATTAGTTACTGTAGCCCTGGGAAAGGAATACAAGGGTAGACAGACACTGATCAAGTAATCAAACAAATGTGAAATTGCCCTGTGACAAGGGAGGTGCAGGGTGCCTGTGTTGGGGAAAAATTCTCTGAGACTTGAAGTCAGAGGAGTTAGCTAATGGGGCCGACAGGGGTCTGCACACGCAGCTCACGGCCCAGATCTCCTTGGCCCAGTGTTTTTGCAAGGATTAGGAACTAACAATGGTTTTGCCAGAACATCCCAGGCCGAGGGGACAGCACGGGCAAAGGCCATGAAGTGGGAGGTGCCCTCTGTGAAACTAACAGGCTTTCAGCCATGTGGGTCTCTGTGATGCGTTGTCTCCAGCACAGAGGGCTTTAAAAAGCCCCGAAACTGGACAGGTGTCACTGCCTGTGGCAGTAGCGGCCATTTGGCGCCTGTGGTTTCAACTCCACCCGTTTCACATGTCTATGTTAGCAGACTGGCCCCTGAAGGGGATCTGCGTGCCAGGCCCTGACCTGCCAGGCTTTGGAAACATCCTCGCCAGTGTCCCCCGACCTGTGCCCCGCCTTGTGGAGTGAGGCCTGGTTGCCCAAGTTGGCTGGGCCGGGCTGTTTGCTGCTTCCAACAAAGGAGAGAATGTATTGCCGCTTTTTATTGCCAGTGAGAGCTCCACGAGGCCTGGCCCCAGATGTGGCTGGCGTAAGGGGTCCCGGACCTGCTGTGCTGTGGACGCACCCAGTTCTGTGGTGCTTGGTCCAGCGAGGACTCGAGCCCCTTGGGGGCGGGGCCTCGGGCTGCGGGGGCGGGGCCCCGTGCCGCCTGGGGGTGGGGTCTCAAGCTTCGGGGTCGGGGCCTCGAGCTGCCTGGGGCTGGGGTCTCAAGCTTCACGGTCGGGGCCTCGTGCCGCCTGGGGACGGGGCCATCTGTTGGGGAGGAGGTTCTCGAACTGCTGAGGAGGACCACAGTGCTTTTGCTTCCTCTAGGAGGCCAGCTGCACAGGCTGGAACATGCCATCTCTATGCCTGTGTTCCGTCGATAAATCCAGAGACATTACTCTCATC
Source organism: Papio anubis (assembly GCF_008728515.1). Classification (NCBI taxonomy): domain Eukaryota; kingdom Metazoa; phylum Chordata; class Mammalia; order Primates; family Cercopithecidae; genus Papio; species Papio anubis. The sequence continues at coordinate 59,557,789 of NC_044993.1, forward strand.
ATTTCTTCCTCTGTAACACAATATTCATATCTGTGACCCCTTGGTAAAGCAGTTGTAAGCATTAAACAAGAGGAATTGCTCTTCCTTTCAGCAAATATTTTTTGAGCAGCTACTAGATGCCAGGCACTGTTTTAGACAGTGATACTTCAGGAAACATAATCAGACAGACAGACATACCCTCCTGGAACTGACACTGTAGAACAAGGGTCCGCATCCTGTGGCCCACAGGCCAGATCCGGTTGACAGCCTGTTTTTGCGTGGACGGTAAACTAAGACTGATTTTTTGCGTTTTGATTTTTATTTTATGAAAAAAATTTTTTGGCTGGGTGTGGTGACTCACACCTGTAATCCCAGCACTTTGGGAGGCCAAGGTGGGTGGATCACCTGATGTCAGGAGTTCAAGCCCGCCCTGGCCAACATGCGGAAACCCCGTCTCTACTAAAAATACAAAAATTAGCCGTCATGGTTGTGGGCACCTGTAATCCCAGCTACTCAGGAGGCTGAGGCAGGAGAATCGCTTGAACCCGGGAGGCGGAGGTTGCAGTGAGCCGAGATCGCACCACTGCACTCCAGCCTGGGCAACAAGAGTGAAACTCTGTCTCAAAAATAATAAAAATAAAAAATAAAATAAAAATAAAATAAAATAAAATAAAATAAAATAGTGGTCTCTGGAACAATAGCTCAGTATCACCTGGACATTTGTTAGAAATCCAGACCTACTGAACCAGAATCCGTATTTTAGCAAGACCCCCAGGTAATCTGTGTGTACATTAAAATGTGAGATGTTTTTGTAGCAACACTGATGGAACTGAAGGTTATTATCTTAAGTGAAATAAGCCAGATACAGAAAGACAAATATTGCATGTTCTCACTCCCAAGTGGGTGCTAAAAAATGCATACACATGGCTCCACAGAGAGTGGAATAATGAGCAGTGGAGATTCAGAAGGGTGAATGTGAATTCTGACGGTTCATCCACCGCTGTGAATCATGATAAATAAGTTAATGGCTGCCAGGTGAGGTTGCTCACGCCTGTAATCTTAGCACTTTGGGAGGCCGAAGCAGGAGGATCACCTGAGCCCAGGAGTTCAAGACCAGCCTGGGCAACATGGCAAGACCCCATCTCTACAAAAAATGCAAAATATTAGCCAGGCATGGTATCATGCACCTGTAGTCCTGGCTACTCAGGAAGCTGAGATGGGAGGATCGTTTGAGCCTGGGAGATAGAGGCTGCAGTGAGCCATGATTGCACCACTGTACTTCATCCTAGGTGACAAAGTGAGAACCTGTTTAAAAAACAAAAACAGGCTGGGCACAGTGGCCTACGCCTGTAATCCCAGCACTTCGGGAGGCTAAGGCAGGCGGATCACCTTAGGTCAGGTGTTCGAGACCAGTCTGGCCAACATGGTGAAACCCTGTCTCTACTAAAAGTACAAAAATTAGCTGGGGATGGTGGCGGGTGCCTGTAATCCCAGCTACACAGTAGGCTGAGGCAGGAAAATAGCTTGAACCCGGGAGGTAGAGGTTGCAGTCAGCCGAGATTGAGCCTGCACTCCAGCCTGGGTGATAGAGCAAGACTCTGTCTCAAAAAAACACAGCAACAACAACAACAACAACAACAAAAAGAAATCACTTAATGGGTACAATGTATGTTATTGGGATGATGGAGATCCTAAAAGCCCTGACCTGACTATTACACAATCTTTGCATGTAATGAAATTGTATTTGTATCCCATAAATTTACGTAAATAAAAAAATGTTTAAAGTGTGAGATATGCAGGTCTAAAATGATGCAGAATGCTCAGCACAGGGCATGACACTTAGCAAGAACTCCACGAATATTAGCTAATGTGGTGGATGGACTCATGGTCCCCCAAAGAGGTCCACATCCTAATCCCCAGAACCTGTGAAAGTGCTAATTTACATGGTAAAAGGGGCTTTGCAGGTGTGATTGAATTAAGGCTCCTGAGATGAAGGAATTCACCTGGATTATCCCCGAGGGGTCCAATGATGTACTCATAAGGGTCTTTTTTTTTTTTTTTGGTAGAGTGTCTGTTGCCCAGGCTGGAGTGCAAGCTCGATCTCGGCTCACCGCAACCTGTGCCTCCTGGGTTCAAGTGATTCTCCTGTCTCTGCCTCCCGAGTAGCTGGAATTACAGGCGTGTGCCACCATGCCCAGCTAATTTTTGTATTTTTAGTAGAAATGGGGTTTCACCGTGTTGCCTAGGCTGGTCTCGAACTCCTGACCTCAGGTGGCCTCGGCCTCTCAAAGTGCTGGGATTACAGGCATGAGTCACCACACCTGGCCCACAAGGGTCCTTATAAGAGGCGGTCGGCGGGGCAAGAAGAAACGTGAGCTATGAGGCTGGAAGCAGAGGGTGGAATGCATGCCTTGAAGGTGGAGTCACCTGCTTTGCAGGGGGCCTGTAGAATCTGGAAAAGACAAGGACTCGGATTCCCCCTTAGAACCCCTCGGAGGAACCAAGCTCTACCGACATCTTGATGTTAGACGTCGGACCTCCAGAACGGTAAGAGAATAAATGTACCTTATTTTATGTTACTAAGTTCGTGGAAGCTCGGAAGCTCATTGGAGCAGCAATACAGAATGAATATAGCTGCCATTCTTATTGTTATCATGTTCGTTGCAGGTTGGCTCTGCCATTTTCCTATTCCATTGTTTCAGGCAAGTTATTGAGTCTCTCTGAACTTGAGTTTCCTGCTCCGTAAAATGGAGACAAGAAGTTTTCCTACTTTGGGTTATCGAGAAGCTTAAATGAGATAATGCACGTAAAGTGACTCCAGCTGTCATGATTGTTGCTGCTCTTGTTTAAGTAAAGGCAGTGGCCACGACTGGCTCTGTGTGACCTTGGGCAAGTTATGTGACTTCTCTGAACTTGAGTTTCTCCACCTACAAAGTGGGGGTCATGACAGCACCTACCTCCTCAGGCTGTCATGAAGCTGGAAGGAGACCCTAAGCATAATTTCTGGGCTCATGCCCCACTTGAGGAGGACGCAGGTGTAATTCTGGTCGAATTGGAGAATGTGATCTCTAAACTGGGTGGGCTCCTCTAAGCTGTCCTGACTCGGGTCCTGAGGCTCGGGTATCCTACAGCCTCAGCCTGGCTGTCAGGGGAGTAGATCCTTCCTATTCCCTTTGCCTCCCCAGCTCTTTCCAAGTGGACACCAAAACCCCATTGCTTTTTTTTTTTTAAGAGATGGAGTCTCCCTCTCTCACCCAGGCTGGAGTGCAATGGTGTGATCTCGGCTCACTGCAACCTCTGCCTCCCGAGTTCAAGCGATTCTCCTGCCTCTGAGTTGCTGGGATTACAGGTGCATGCCACCACTGCTGGCTAATTTTTGTATTTTTAGTAGAGATGGGGTTTCGCGATGTTGGCCAGGCTGGTCTCTAACTCCTGACCTGAAGTGATCTGCCCGTCTCAACCTCAAAGTGCTCAGATTACAGGCGTGAACCACCACGCCTGGCCCCTATTACCTTTTGTTGTGACTGCAGCAGACTCCCTGGGGGCTTCTGTCCCCATAGGGCTGGGAGATCAAGTTAATTCATTGAGGAGGGGCAGGGGCCACTGGGCTGTGGCCGGGCCTGGACATCCCGACACAAGGGTCCTTCCTGTGCTGGGGTTCTGGACTCCGAGGCGGGAGTCAGTCTGAGGCCTGGCTGTGGGGCGTGGCTTCTATCTGGGCTGAAGTTTGCAGGATTTGTGCTGTGAGTGCTGGGCTTGGCTCCCTCCGAGTGTGTCTCACTGGGTTGGATCTGTCTGTGACTGGGGGTATTCTTTAAAGGGAAGAACCTGACAGACTTCACACTGCAGTGCCCCGTGCAGGGCCTGGCACACAGAAAATATCTATTGGGCCAGTGAATGGATAACCCAAGGGACTGAACGTCCCCAGTGCAAACAAGAAGGGAGTTTGTGTCAGTGGGGGATCTCCCAGGCGCCAGTAAAGGCTGGTTGACCAGGTCCTCCCTAAGCTCTGGGTGTTGCTGAAGTGGCCTTGCTGCTCTGAAAACAACAGGTAGCATTTCCTGAGCGGCTCCTCTGTACATCTCAGCCTCGCCTCTCCCGGATGAGGACGTCTCACTTCCTACGAGGCCAGGACTGCAGTCTCAGAGAGGTTTGAGGGTGCGCCCAGGGCTACACACTTAGAGTGAGTTTGGGGCATGAGGCAGGGATTCGTGGGGTGGCTGCCCAGCTAAGCACCTGGACACTGTTCTGTAGGAAAAGAGAGCCGTTAAAGAATTTGTTTCTACCTCTTCTTGGTTTTGTTACTTTCCCCCAACATTTTATTATGAAAATTTTGAAACAGCAACATCAACTCCTTAACATTTTACTAACTTTGAGTGAGCACATATCTGTTCCTCTATCCTTCTATCCATCCAAATTCTGGGTGCATTGTCTTCCTTCCCTCCCTTCCTCCCTCCCTCCCTCCCTTCCTTCCTTCCTTCCTTCTGAGTCTCACTCTGTCACCCAGGCTAGAGTGCAGTGGCACGATCTTGGCTCATTGCAACCTCCACCTCCCGGGTTCAAGCGATCCTCCCACCTCTGCCTCCCCAGTAGCTGGGACTACAGGTGCCCACCACCATACCTGGCTAATTTTTGCATCTTTTAGTAGAGATGGGGTTTTGCCATGTTGGCCAGGCTGGTCTCAAACTCCTGACCTCAGGTGATCTGCCCACCTTGGCCTCCCAAAGTGCTGGGACTACAGGCGTGAGCCACAGCGTTTGGCCCACCCCAGTTTTTTTTTTTTTTTTTTTTTTTTTAATCCAAGCACCCTGTTCTTACCCTTCATAGGAGGATTACAATTCGATACACACTATGTGTTTCCTTTTGGGCAGGGCTAGGTCTGTCTTGTTCCCTCCTGTGTTCCCCAGTCTGGCACAGGTTGCATGTTCCATAAGTATCTGCTGAAGGAACAGATGAATGAGGGAGATGTTACTGGTCTTTGCTCCTCCGATGCTGCCCCCTAGTCCCGATGTCATGTCTCGACATGTCTGATTTCCTGAGAGCGGCTTATGAAGCCTTCTATGAAACAGCCCTCTGAGGCAGGGATCCCTAGATCGTACATTCACAGATGCGGCAGCTGAGGCTCAGAGAGGTGAAGTGACAGGCTCCGGGTCACACAGCATCGAGGGGGCAGGTCAGGATGTGATTGCAGTTGCTCCGACCCCAGGCCTGTGCCCTGAGTCTCTACATAGCCAGCCTGAGATCCCAAAGTGGGTCCTCCTCATGTCCCTGCTCTCCCCACTTCAGAAGCAGGAGCTAGAAAATTTCAAGGGGCCCCAGATACCCCACCTGGATGGCGACCAGGGTCAGGGCAGTCCTGCCTCCCAGGCTCCGAGTTAGGTTCCGCTCTTTCTCACTGCCTCCCAAATTAGTTCCACGTTCAGCCCGGGGCCTGTGGATTCCACTTGCTTTCTGTAACCGGAGCTCCCCCAGTGCTTGGCACCAAGCTCGGTGACTCGGCATCGGCTCAGGTTCCTGATTTTCTTGGACAATTTCAAATGATTTCACTGGCAGAGAAAAGCCCAGTCGGGGGTCAGTGAGCAGATGACTCCCCTTTCCTGTAATCAGGTAGAAAAGGATCACAGATGATGAGCAGTGCCTCCCAGGGCACACAGGCTGGAGGAACAGGCCTCCTTTTCTACTTTCACCCCGGAAACCACCTTGCAGGATGGGCCTTAGGATCCCCACTTCACAGATGGGGAAGTGAGGGCTCAGAGAGGTTGGGTGCTTTGCTGAGAGTTGCACAGCAAATGAGTGGCAGGACAGGATCTGTCCCTTAGTCTGCTGGCCCCAACACCCAACGTCTTCCTCCCAGATTCCTTTCTGGCTCCAGGCTGCAGCAGGAACCTGGCCCTGGGGACTCAGAGTGGCGAAAACCCAGACCTTGCCCACAAAGAGCTCAAAGTCGAGCAGAAAAAGACTAGATTGAGTGCAAACAGTGATCAAAGCAGCACCCGCCAACATGAGACAATATGTATTTTTAGACAGTGAGTCAGTCCTGATGATTCACAGGCCTGGCTAGGCTTGCAGGGCAGCCCCAGGACACCAGGGGCAGGGCAGGAGATGAGCTACCCAGGGGCCAGGAGACCGGAAAGGGGTCCGGGGCTGTGCCTCCTTATTCTCCATTGTGTTGTCAAGGGCTGGAGGTGGGGCTGGACGCCTTCCCACTTGATCGGAAGATGCATTTTCGAATAAGTTCTTAACTAGCTCATGGTCACAGAATTAGAATGTGATACAAGCAGCCTCCTATCACTTTATAAGCATCTGCTCTGGACTGGGCACTGTGACGGGTGCTCAGGAGATGGCAGAGCATGAAACTGACAAAGTTCTAACCTCATGCAACTGATATTCCAGAACAGGTGTGGGCACACTTTCTCCATAAAGGGCTATGTAGTAAATATTTTAAGCCTCGTGGGCCATTGCAACTCTTAAGGCTGCAGTTGTAGCTGGAAGGCAGCCATATGCAACGTGTAAATGAGGGGGTGTGGCTGTGTGCCAATAAAACTTTATTTACAAAATCAAGGAACAGCTACATTTGGCCTACGGGCTATAATTTGCTGACCCCTCTTCTAGAAGATGCCTTCCTCCGCACACCCTGGTTCCCCTCATTTGCTCTCTGCTGTGTGACTTTGGGACCCCTGATGGCCCTGCGGACTGTGGCCTGCACGGCAATGTGCTGGTTCTGCAGGTGAAGCTGCTGCAGTGCTCTGTGTTCCTCGAAGATGTGTTTGCATTTGGCCTCACAAGCCCCCACATGTAGCTCTTTCTGAGTCATGTTGTACTGTGACCTTGTGGGGCACCAGCATCCGTGTGTCACTTGGTTCAACCTAGTGCTTGGTCCATAGCGGGTGATGGATGAATGTTTGTAGAATCTGCAGAATGAACAGACCCAAGGCTGTGCCTAGTCCTGTGTATCTTCACTTTAGTGAGAAACTGGCAATGGGTCGGGGAGTTGTGACAGAGACCAGGGCCCCCTCTGGTCTTCCTCCTTGTCCTCCAGGGGTCTAGGTACCCCACTGTCTCACCCCCACACTGTGCACACACACGACAGTCCAGGAGGGAGGTGCAGGGCAGTGGGGAGGGCCTGGCTCGTTGTGGGCACCAGCACTGAGTCCCGGCTTCCTGATCTGTGAAATGGGCGGGGATGAGGCCCGCCTCTCTCACAGAGGTTGCTCATGGGCTCAAGTAAATTCCTGTGCCGGCTCAGCCACTGAAATTCAAGATGAACTGTCTCAGGTGTGCCTCTCGGCTCTTCTAAGAGGTGGAATTAGGCCAGGCATGGTGGCCCATGCCTGTAATCCCAGCGCTTTGGGAGGCCAAGGCAGGTGGATCATGAGGTCAAGAGATCGAGACCATCCTGGCCAACATGGTGAAACCCTTTCTCTGCTAAAAATACAAAAATTAGCCAGGCATGGTGGTGGGCACCTGTAATCCCAGCTACCCAGGAGGCTGAGGCGGGAGAATCACTTGAATCCCGGAGGCGGAGGTTGCAGTGAGCCGAGATTGTGCCACTGCACTCCAGCCTGGGCGACAGAGTGAGACTCCATCTCAAAAAAAAAAAAAAAAGAGATGGCGTTAGCACCAGTCTCACAGATAAGTTAACAGAGACTGGGGCATCCAGGGACTTGCTTGAGGTCACAGCTAGCAGGTGCTGAGTGGGGTTCAGACCCAGCCTCTCTGTATCTCCCTTGACCATGGGTCACCCTCTGCAGTCAGCAACAGAGTGGCTGGAAACCCGCTAGTCTTTTTCCCGCCCCTGTATCTCTAGCAGATGGTCTTGGATAAGGTGGTCTTATCCTACGCCTGCCTGCCCCTCTACCCATGCCCCTGCCTTCCACCTGTACCCATTCGGTGGCCAGGCCAGGGGATGGACGAGGCTCCTTATTGCTGTGTGGGTGTCTGGAGAGTGGGGCAGGCAGCCTGGCAGAGCTGTTAAGCAGCAACCCCACCACCAGTGCTTCTGGATGCTTCTGGGGCAGGAGCTACACAACTGTCATTCTCAGATTCGGGCTCACGTCCTGTGCTGGAGGATGGCTAGCCATGTGACCTGGGAAAGCGATGGGAGTCTTCCAAGCGTGTTTCTCACCTGCGTACTAGGAATGGTAGATGCACACAGTGGATTCTTATTTGTGGCAAAGTCCCTGCAAACACTGAATTAGCAGATCTGGAGCCATTGCTCCTAGGGAGAAATACAGGTTAAGTTCTTACAGGCCTCTGGTCACATTTTCATCAAGCGATCAATACCTAACCTGGTTTTATGTGTTTCTGTGTAGACGCTTTATTTAATATATAAGCGACTCATTAACATCGAGCATGTTGGCTGGGTGCAGTGGCTCATGCCTGCAATCCCAGTATTTTGGGAGGCTGAGGTGGGCAGATGGCTTCAGCTCAGAAGTTTGAGACCAGCCTGGCCAACACAGTGAAACCTCGTCTCTACTAAAAATACAAAAATTAGCTGGGAGTGGTGGCGCATGCCTGTAATCCCAGCTACTCTGGAGGCTGAGGCACGATAATTGCTTGAACCTACAAGGCAGAGGTTGCAGTGAGCTGAGATCGTGCTGCTGCACTCCAGCCTGGGCAACAGAGTGAGACTCTGTCAAAAAGAAAAACAGGCCAGGCGCAGTGACTCGTGCCTGTAATCTCAGCACTTTGGGAGGCCAAGGCAGGCAGATCACGAGGTTAGGAGATTGAGACCATCCTGGCTAACACAGTGAAACCCCATCTCTACTAAAAATACAAAAAAATTAGCCAGGCATGGTGGCGGGCGCCTGTAGTCCCAGTTACTCGGGAGGCTGAGGAGTAACTGGGACTACAGGTGCCTGCCACCATGAGAATGGTGTGAACCTGGGAGGTGGAGCTTGCAGTGAGCCCAGATCGCACCACTGCCCTCCAGCCTGGGCGACAAAGCGAGACTCCGTCTCAAAAAAAAAAAAAGAAGAAAAAAGAAAAATAATTAAACATGTACATGTCCATAGGCAACAGGACTAAGTCAAACCCTCTCTGACACATGTGTTTGCTCTGTAACGTAGCCATTCCTGCCTTGCTGTCACTGCACATGGGGGTCATTCTAAACATCGACACGACCGCAGAAAGCACAAAAATGGGAAAAATTTGGCACTAAGTAGACCACGAAAAGGATACTTGTTTGCGGCGTGAGAGCTGAGATCGGAAGGCAGTGTGAGATCTTCTGGAAACTTCAGCTGGGAACATGCCCCTCAGACAGTGGAAATTTTTTGCCACTTGCACATGTCTGTGAACGACCTTGAAAGCGCCTTGAGTGTTGATTTTTGAGGTTACAAATACATTCTAATAAGTAGGTGAACTTGAAAATACAGAATCCACAAATAATGGGGATCGAGTCTGTGTCTGTGAAAATATATGCTCAGTCATTAGCTGAAAGCACCCTATGGAAAGGCGATTTGGTTTTTTTCTACATATAAGAAAAATCTTTTTTTTTTTTTTTTTTTTGAGATGGAGTTTTGTTCTTCTTGTCCAGGCTGGAGTGCAGTGGTGCTGTCCTAGCTCACTGCAACCTCTGAATCCCGGATTCAAGTGATTCTCCTGCCTCAGCCTCCCAAGTAGCTGGGACTACAGGCACCCACTACCACTGCTGGCTAATTTTTTTTTTTGTATTTTTAGTAGAGATGGGGTTTCACCATGTCAGCCAGGCTGGTCTTGAACTCCTGACCTCAGGTGATCCGCTGGCCTTGGCCTCCTAAAGTGCTGGGATTACAGGCATGAGCCACCGTGCCGGCCCAGATGAGAAAAATCTAAGGCTGTGAGCAGTGGCTCACACTTGTAATCCCAGCACTTTGGGAGGCCAAGGCGGGCAGATCACGAGGTCAGGAGATCGAGACCATCCTGGGTAACACAGTGAAACCCCATCTCTACTAAAACTACAAAAAAATTAGCCAGACATGGTGGCAGGTGCCTGTAGTCCCAGCTACTCAGGAGGCTGAGGCAGGAGAATGGTGTGAACCCGGGAGGTGGGGCTTGCAGTGAGCGGAGATCACAGCATTGCACTCCAGCCTAGGTGACAGAGTGAAACTCCATTTCAAAAAAAAAGAAAAGAAAAATCTATGCCACTTTTGAGAACTTGCTTTTGTGCCTGTCTGAGCTAAGCTCTTCAAGGCCTTATCTCACTTAATCCTCACAAGGGTCCTGTGAGTTTGGTACTGTTATTATCCCTGTGTTACAGATAAGGCACAGAGAGGTTAAGTAACCTGCCTATCATCACACAGCCAGCACATAAAACTCACACCTGGGCAACCAGACACCACGCATACAACACCCCTGGTACGGGCCTGGCATAGAGTGTTGTATTTTGAGCAGTGATTGGACCCAGCCCTGTGTGGACTCAAAGCTCACCACACCATGGAAGATGACCATGTTTCCTTTTGTCTTTTTTTTTTTTTGAGACAGTCTCTATCACCCAGGCTGAACTGCTGAGGCATGATCTAGCTCACTGCAGCCTTGAACATGTGGGTTCAAGCAATCCCCCCATCTCAGCCTCCCAGGTAACTGGGACTATAGACATGTACCACCATGCCCAGCTAGTTTTTTGTTGTTGTTGTTGGTTTGTTTGTTTTTGTGGTCGTTTTGTTTTTAAGATGGAGTCTCACTCTGTCACCCAGGCTGGAGTGCAGTGATGTGATCTCGGCCCATTGCAACCTCTGTCTCCTGGGTTCAAGCGATTCTCCTGCCTCAGCCTCCCAAGTAGCTGGGACTACAGGCGTCTGCCACCACGCCTGGCTGATTTTTGTATTTTTAATGGAGATGGGGTTTCACCGTGTCAGCTGGGCTGGTCTTGAACTCGTGACCAGATTATCTGCTCACCATGGGCTCCCGAAGTGCTGGGATTATAGGTATGAGCCACCACACCTGGCTCCCAGCTAGTTTTTAAATTGATTTATGAGATGGGGCCTTGCTATGTTGCCCAGGCTGGTCTTAAACTCCTGGCCTCAAGCCATCGTCCAGAGACTACAGGCATGAGCCACTGCACCCAGCACACACATGTATTAGTATGCATGGTAGACACTCCATAAAGAGTAGTTTTAGCCTGGCCAACAGGCTGCAGGATGTTGGAGCTCAAAAAGACTTCAGATTTCATCTGTTAACCCAAAAGAGAAGGGGACTTTATTTTATTTTTCTGAGACACAGTTTTACTCTGTCGCCCAGGCTAGAATGCAGTGGCGCCATCTCGGCTCGCTGCAACCTCCACCTCCCGGGTTCAAGTGATTCTTGTGCCTCAGCCTCTTGAGTAACTGGGATTACAGGCGCCTGCCACCACGCCCAGCTAATTTTTGTATTTTTAGTAGAGATGGCGTTTCACCATGTTGGCCAGGCTGGTTTCTAACTCCTGACCTCAAGTGATCTGCCCACCTCGGCCTCCCAAAGTTCTGGGATTACAGGTGTGAGCCACTGTACCTGGCCGAGAAGGAGACTTCTTTAGAGCATTCACTTGTTCATTTATTCAGTTAATCTGTGACCTGAGTACCTTCTGTGTGCCAGATGCAGGACTAGGGACATGGAGGAGAATGTACAAACAGGTCCTGCCCTCAAGGGGCTCCTAGTCCATGGGAGACAAACACTGAACAACCACAGGTCCACATAAAGACCAGATTGTAACTGTGATGAGTGCTACCAAAAAGGGAGGAAGCACATGTGCCCAGCTCTAGGGGCCACGTCACGAGGGTTCTGGCCCCGTGGTGGCAATCCCTTGCCCTTTGTTGGACATTAGTATTTTAGCTTCTCTTGTAGTTAGAAGTAGCCGTGTGGGCTGGGCATCATGGGTCACACCTGTAATCCCAGCACTTTGGGAGGCCGAGGTGGGCAGAGCATTTGACATCAGGAGTTTGAGACCAGCCTGAGCAACATGGTGAAACCCTGGCTCTACCAAAAAAAAAAAAAATTAGCCGGGTGTGGTGGCACATGCCTGTAATCCCTGTAATCTTAACTATTCAGGAGGCTGAGGCAGGAGAATTGCTTGAACTCAAGAGGCAGAGGCTGGAGTCAGCTGAAATTGCACACTGTACTCCAGCCTGGGTGACAGAGGGAGACCCTGTCTCAAAGAAAAGAGAAGTGGGCCGGGCGCAGTGGCTCGCACCTGTAATCCCAGCACTTTGGGAGGCCGAGGCGGGTGGATCACGAGGTCAGGAGATCAAGACCATCCTGGCTAACACGGCGAAACCCCATCTCCACTAAAAATACAAAAAAATTAGCTGGGCATGGTGGCGAGCGCCTGTAGTCCCAGCTACTTGGGAGGCTGAGGCAGGAGAATGGCGTGAACCAGGGAGGTGGAGCTTGTGGTGAGCCGAGATCGCGCCACTGCACTCCAGCCTGGGCAATAGAGCGAGACTCCTCCGTCTCAAAAAAAAAAAAAAAAAAGAAGTGGCCATGTGTATGCAAGGGCTAGACACCACTTCTGTCTCTTTTTGCCTTGAACTAGGATGTGACAGCACATAGGCTGGAGATGGAAAACAAACACACAAGGGTGGCAGAGTGAGAGAAGACAGGAGGAACCTGGATGCTTTTTTAAAAAAATTATTTTTGTGGAGACAGGATCTTGCTATGTTGCCCAGGCTGGTCTTGAACTCCTGGGCTTAAGGGAGCCTCTCACCTTGGCTTCCCAAAGTGTTGGGATTATAGGCATGAGCCACTGCGCAGCCAGAATTTGGATCCTTGATGCCAAAGAGCCTCAGTGCGAACCTCCAACCTTCTTGCCAAGTATAGCCACCGTCTGCAGCTTTAAGTCACTGCCAGGTGCATTTCCTGTGACTTGCGGCCGAAGGCACTCCTGACTCAGTCAGCCGCCCTGAGGACCAGCTGTTGAGGTTAGGGCCTGCACCAAGGAGAGTTCACAGGGGCCCACAATGGGATCCCACAGCCTCTGACTCCGCATTCAGAATTTGCTCTGCTTTGCACACTGGTTCCCAAAGCTTGGGCCTTGGTTAAGCTGGGTTCTGCTTCCGTATGTGAACACTGCTGCCTCGCCCGTCAGGTACGGGGATTCCAAACCGCAGTCCCTCCCCAGCCTCCCGTACCACCATGTCCCCACCACAGGTGCTGCGTGCTCTCCTTTCAGCTCACCCCCCCGGCCCCAATCCTCTTACAGTACAGTTGTTTACAAAGGAGGCAAACTTTTGTTTACAAAAGTTCCATCGCCATCAGTGACAAGCCAGTATCCCTTGCCATAAAACAAGGCCATTGTTCCATTTTTCCCTCTGTGAAATGGGGATTATAATATTTTGCTGTGTTTGGTGTATGAAACTGCTTAGAACAATGTATGGCTTACAGTAAGTGCTCAATAAAGGTTTGTTGTCACTGTTACCCCTGAATAAGAAGGTTGTTGTAAATACAAACAAATACATACATGTAAACAAATACTATGGTAGACCATATGAAATCATCATCTGACTATTTTCAAGCTATAATCACAGCAAAATTGTATTTGGTTTAACTATGTCTATGTACATATAAAGTATGATAGCTGAACTCAGTGGCTCATGCCTGTAATCCCAGCACTTTGGGAGGCCGAGACGGGCGGATCATGAGGTCAGGAGATCGAGACTATCCTGGCTAACATGGTGAAACCCCGTCTCTACTAAAAAGTACAATAAACTAGCCGGGCGAGGTGGCGGGCACCTGTAGTCCAGCTACCCGGGAGGCTGAGGCAGGAGAATGGCGTAAACCTGGGAGGCGGAGCTTGCAGTGAGCCGAGATCCGGCCACTGCACTCCAGCCTGGGCGACAGAGCGAGACTCCATCTCAAAAAAAAAAAAAAAAAAAGTTTTTAAAAATTAGCTGGGGATGGTGGTGTGCACCTGTAGTCCCAGCTACTTGGGAGGCTGAAGTGGGAGGATTGCTTTGAGCCCAGGAGCTCGAGGCTGTAGTGAGCTATGATTGCACCGCTTTATTCCAGCCTGGGCAACGGAGCAAGACCCTGTCTCAAGAAAATAAATAATAAAGGCCGGGTATGGTGGCTCATGCCTGTAATCCCAGCATTTGGGAGGCCAAGGCAGATGGATCACCTAAGGTCAGGAGTCCAAGACCAGCCTGGCTAACATGGTGAAACCCCATCTCTACTAAAAATACAAAAATTAGCCAGGCGTGGTCATGAGCACCTGTAATCCCAGCTACTTGGGAGGCCGAGGCAGGGGAATCGCTTGAACCCAGGAGGCAGAGGTTGCAGTGAGCCGAGATTGCGCCACTGCACTCCAGCCTGAGCAACAAGAGCAAGACTCTGTCTCAAAAATAAATAATAAATAAATAAGTAAAGTGCAAGTCCTGGTGTGTGTGTGTCTGTCTCTCCTCCCCTCACCTCCTTTTTCTCTTTCTCTCCCCCACTTTCTTTTTCTCTCTCTCCCCAACACAGTATAATATATGTGTATATCTAAATATATAATAAATAGATATTCTAAATGAAAAAGCCCTGGTCTGTGAACCACAGAAAATGGTCTTGCTCCCACTGTGGTGGCACTCTGCCCTGTGGGGACCCCTGACTGGAGGAGGGCAGCTGAGAGTTGGTTCCAGGCTTCAGAGTCACATGGAATAGGGTTGGAATGGTGGCTGTGTCACATTTTGGCAACTGGACAGGGGACAGCCTCTCAGGTACCCTGTCAATATCTCCCTGTCCAGGTGATATGTGTGTTAAATGATGTCATGAATGTAAGTGCTTAACCCAGGCCGGGCACAGTGGCTCATGCCTGTAATCCCAGCATTTTAGGAGGCCGAGGTGGGTGGATCACCTGAGGTTGGGAGTTTGAGACCAGCCTGGCCAACATGGTGAAACTCCATCCCTACTAAAAACACAAAAATTAGCCGGGCGTGGTGGCATGCACCTGTAATCCCAGCTGCTCAGGAGGCTGAGGCTGGAGAAGCACTTGAACCCGGGAGGCAGAGGTTGCAGTGAGCTGAAATTGCGCCATTGCCCTCCAGCCTGGGTGACAAGAGTGAAACTCCATCTCATAAATAAATAAATGAATGAATGAATGAATGAATGAATGAACTTAACCCAGAGCCCAGCAAGTGATGAGCATGCAATCAATGGCGTTTTGGTTTCTCCTCTTCCTTCTTTCCATTATTAGACATGTTTAGTTGTTAATATCATGTACTAGTCAATTAAAAGCATCTGCCAAGGAGTACAGACAGCAAGAGCTCCAGGAGGGCTTGCTCTGCACAAGTGGTGGGGAGGGGAGGGCCCCCTCTCCTGCCTCCGAACCTCATAGCACTTGTTGCTCCCCCTCCCCGCTTCCCAGTCTCCCCCATGCAGTGTCTCAGTGTCTTGCCAAGCCAGCCTTCCCTCAGCTCCACTCTTGTGGCCTGGCCCCTTGGTAGGCACCGTCCTTCCTGTTGCCTTCCTGCCCTTCATTGAGTCATTCATTTATTCAAGAACCTTTTCTTGACCGCATGGGCCATGCCAGGCTACCTGCCAGCCCCTGAGGTCACAAAATGAGCCAGGAAGGCCCTGGCTTCCCAGAGAGCATAGTCCAGAGATGCAAACAGACTCAGGACCAAACCCACAGGCCCTCCCTAAGTTTGAGGCTCCGGCTCAAGAAAAACAAGTTGGTCCTCTCTTTAGAAAGAGCCTGAAGCAGCTGGATGCAGTGGCTCACATCTGTAATCCTAACACTTTGGGAGGCTGAGGAAGGGGGATCACCTGAGGTCAGGAGTTCGAGACCAGGCTGGCCAACATGATGAAACCCCATCTCTACTAAAAATACAAAAATTGCCCGGGCATGGTGGTGGACACCTGTAATCCCAGCTACTTGGGAGGCTGAGGCGGGAGAATCGCTTGAACCTGGGAGGTGGAGGTTGCAGTGAGTTGAGATTGCGCCATTGCACGCTAGCCGGGGCAACAAGAGTGAAACTCCATCTCAAAAAAAAAAAAAAAAGCCTGAAGCTCTGCACACTTCTCATCATTGGCTCCCGTGGCCCATCTCCCTACCTCCTGCCTTGGCACGCCCCTTGGCCCAGCCAGAATACGACATTTATAACCTTCCCAAAGCAGGAGCGGGAACTAAGAGTGTAGGTGCTGTGCCTATGTCCCCCTCTCAGCCCTGTGACCTTGGGTGGGTGACAAACACCTCTGGTCAGTAAAAATAGATGCTATAGGCAGACATGGTGGCTGACGTCAATAATCCCAGCACTCTAGGAGGCCAAGGTGGGAAGATTGCTTGAGGCCAGGAGTTTGAGACCAGCCTGGGCAACATAGTAAGACCCTATCTGTAAAAATAAAAATAAAAAATAAGCCAGGTGTGATGGCATGTGCCTATAGTCCCAGCTACTCAGAAGGCTGAGGCAGGAGGCTTGCTTGAGCTCAGAGGTTGGAGGCTGCGGTGAGCTATGATTGCACCACTGCACTCAAGTCCTGGCCACAGAGCAAGGCCCTGACTCAAAGCCTGGAGCAGTCGGTGCCTCGACTGAGTGAATGATGGTGTTACCAGGCCGGTGCAGGGGCCAGCATCAGCTCTCTCCTTTCTCCTCCCCTTGGCCAGCACCTCCTAGGGTCTAGGAGCCATATCAGGAATGATTCTGATTCCCACGAGTCATTCAAGGTGCTGATTCTCAGCCCTGGCTGCACGGGAGAATCATCTGGGAGCTTTAAAAGGTGTATGTCTGGATCCCACATCAGCCCAATTAAATCAGACCTGTGGGTGACAAGCACATTGTTTTTTGTTTTAAAAAACTGCCCCCATGATTCTGAAGCAAAACCAAGGCTAGGAACTTCTATATTAAAATCAAGTTAAATAAAATTAAATAAAAATTACATCTAAAATTAGCAAAGAGAATTTTAGATTTTTCTTAGGCCATTCTCCAACTTGTTTTTGTGAGAACATTTTCATACAGACAAAAACCTTGGAGGAAAAATAGTACATAAACCCACCATCTACCCACTACCTCGATTTGGTAATGATTTTCTGTATTTGTTTTATCTCACTCTGTGGAGGCTAACGATAAGTTAGATCTTAAACACATCACCCCTAAGTACAATTAATGAATATCAACATCATCTAATAACCTGTCTACATTCAAATATTCTCAGTTGTCCCAATGTGTAAAAATACATTTCGCCATGCACAGTGGTTCAAACCTGTAATCTGAACACTTTAGGAGACCAAGGTAGGAGGATCACTTTAGCCCAGGACTTCAAGACCAGCCTGGGCAACACAGTGAGACCCTGTCTCTACAAAAAATACAAAAACTAGCCATGCGCAGTGGTGTGTGCCTGTAGTCCCAGCTACTCGGGAGCCTGAGGTGGAAGAATAACATGAGCCCTGGAAGTTGAGGCTGCAGTGAGCCATGACTGCACCACTGCACTCCAGCCTGGGCGACAGAGGGAGATGCCATGTCAAAAAAAATTTAAAAACACATTTTATAGTCAAGCATGGTGTCAGGCACCTCGGATCCCAGCTACTCGGGAGGCTGAGGCAGGAGGATCGCTTGAACCTGGGAGGTAGAGGTTGCAGTGAGCCAAGATTGTGCCACTACACTCCAGCCTGAGCGACACAGCAAGACTCAAAATAAATAAAGAATACATTTTATACTTTATTTTTATAATAATAAATTATTTATAATAATTTATTATTATATATAAATATATATTTATTAAATATATAATAGTTAATAAATATATAATATATATTTAATATATAATATTTGATATATATTAAATATATAATATATATTAAATATATAATATTTGATATATATTAAATATATAATATATAATATATAATATTTAATAAATATATAATGTTTATTTATAATAATTTATTATAATTTATTATATATCATAAATATATCATGGGCTCAGACAATCCTCCCGCCTCAGCCTCCCAAGTAGCTAGGACTACAGGTGCGTGCTACCATGCCCAGCTGATTTTTCTATCGTTAGTGGAGATCAGGTTTCGCTATGTTGCTCAGGCTGGTCTCGACCTCCTGAGCTCAAGCGGTCGGCCTGCCTTGGGCTCCCAAAAATAGTGGGATTACAGGCCTGAGCCACCGTGCCCAGACACATTTTAGATCTTAAACCAGGATCCTATCATGCATGCATAGCACGTTGCATTTGGTTACATTGTTTGTCTTTTTTTCTGTCCTGCCATTTCCCCCTACTCATGACACTGACTTCTAGAAGAGTCTAGGTTCTCTTTATACTGTAGGTTATTTTAAATTCTGTACAGCATTCCCCCCTTTTCCAAGGGAGATACACTCCAATAACCCTGCTGATGCCTAAAACCGTGGCTAGTACCGAGCCCTTTATATATTAAAACTATGTCTCTTCCTGTAGATAGATACCTGTGACAAAGTTTCATTTATAAATTAGGCACAGTAAGAGATCAGCGACAAGGACTCACGATAAAATGGCACAATTATAACAATGTACTGTAATGAGTTTTATGAATGTGGGCTCTCTGTCAATATCCTGTTATATTGTAGTCACCTATTTTCATTTCTTTTTGAGATGGAGCTTCACGCTTGTCACCCAGGCTGGAATGCAATGGTGCGATCTCAGCTTACAACAACCTCCACCTCCTGGGTTCAAGCGGTTCTCCTGACTCAGCCTCCTGAGTAGCTGAGATTACAGGAGTGTACCACCATGCCTGGCTAATTTTTCATATTTTTAGTAAAGACAGGGTTTTCCTATGTTGGCCAGGCTGGTCTCCAACTCCTGACCTCAGTTGATCCACCTGCCTTGAGCTCCCAAAGTGCTGGGATTATAGGCATGAGTCACCACACTCGGCCAGTCACCTATTTTCCAACCACAGTTGACCGTGGGTAACTGAAACCTCGGAAAGTGACACTGAGGATAAGGGAGAACTACTGTATTTGTCTAATTCTTTTTTTTTTTTTTTTTTGAGATGGAGTCTTGCTCTGTCACCCAGGCTGCAGTGTAGTGGCGTGGTCTTGGCTCACTGCTGCAAACTCCGCCTCCCAGGTTCAAGCAATTCTCATGCTCTCGAACTCCCAATCTCAGTGATCTGCCCGCCTTGGCCTCCCAAAGTGCTAGGATTACAGGCGTGAGCCACCGTGTCTGGCCTGTATTTGTCTAATTATTTCCTGGTGAAGCTGTTCAACTTGTTCATCTATCTCACGTATTTCTCGTACTCCGGAAAGTTAGGCCTAGATGAAAGATTATTATTATTTATATTATTATTATTTTTGAGACAAGGGCTCACTCTGTTGCCAGGTTGGAGTGCAATGGCGCGATCTCGGCTCACTGCAACCTGTGCCCCCGGGGTTCAAGTGATTCTCCTGCCTCAGCCTCCTGAGTAGCTGGGACTACAGGCGCGCGCCACCATGCCCGGCTAACTTTTTTGCATTTTTAGTAGAGATGAGGTTTCACCATGTTGCCAGGATGGTCTCGATCTCCTGACCTCGTGATCTGCCTGCCTCGGCCTCCTAAGTGCTGGGATTACAGGCGTGAGCCCCTGCGCCAAGGAGATGAAAGATTTTAGCGCCCGGGGGTAATATGATGTCGCCTCACATCACGGGGGCTCCTGCCAGCAGACTGTACCGCTCAGGGGTCCTGAGCTTACTGCTTCATTTACGTGTTGACTGCTTGATGTCCGCATTGTCAAGTCGTTGTCCCTGTGCCATTGGTAATCTGCGGGGTGCTGTCCTGGCACTGGGTGAGTAGCCTGCTCCCCAGTGACCTTTCACCCAGCACATTGGCATCTCGTCATGACTCTGACCTGAATCAACAATTGCACTGGGGTTTGCAAAACTGTGATTTTGCTAACTCCATCATAACTGCTACATCTGAACTGGTAATCTTCCATAGAAAAGAACTTTTCTGGCTGGGCATGGTGGGTCATTCCTGTAATCCCAACACTTTGGGAGGCTGAGACAGGAGGATCACTTGAGCCTAAAAGTTTGAGACCAGCCAAGGCAACATATTGAGACCTTGTCTCTCCGAAACATTTAAAAATTAGCTGAGCGTGGTGGCATGCACTTGGAGGCTACTCGGGAGGCTGAGGCAAGAGGATCGCTTGAACCCCGGAATTGGAGGCTACGGTGAGCTGTGATTGCATCAGTACATTCCAGCCTGGGCAACACAGCAAGACCTTGTCTCAAAAAAAAAAAAAAAAGGCTTTCCCCCACTTTTATTTCTTAAGTACAGTGAATTCTCATTAGAGTGAGTTATGTTTTTTAAAGTTGCCACAGCAAACATTGAATTAAGACATGCTGAATCATTGCTCCTAGGGGAAATATAGATTCAGTTTCTGTAAGTCTCTGGTCATGTTGTCAGCTGATGAATACATAACCTGGTTTTATCTGCATTTCTGTTTGAAGATGCCTTATTTAATGTATATGGTTGATTCGTTAACATTGAACTAAAAGCCAGCAGCACTACAACTTGTCTCTGAGTGAAGCTTACCTGACATACACATTTTCTCTGTGAGGCTCATCACAGCCTTCCTTGCTTAGAAACACTAAGGCCGGGCGCGGTGGCTCACACCTGTCATCCCAGCACTTTCGGAGGCTGAGACAGAAGGATCGTGTGAGGTCAGTAATTCAAGACCAGTCTGACCCACACGGTGAAACTCTGTCTCTACTAAAAATATAAAAATTAGCCGGGCGTGGTGGCACTCACTTGTCATCCCAGCTACTTGAGAAGCTGAGGCAGCAGGATCACTTGAACCCAGGAGGCAGAGGTTGCAGAGAGCAGAGATTGCACCACTGCATCCCAGCTTGGGCAACAGAGCAAAACTCCGGTCTTAAAAAAAAAAAAAAAAAAAAAAGCCGGGTGGGGTGCCTCACACCTGTAATCCCAGCACTTTGGGAGGCTGAGGCAGGCAGATCACCTGAGGTCGGGAGTTCGAGACCAGCCTGGCCAACATAGTGAAACCCTGTCTCTACTAAAAAATACAAAAATGAGCTGAGCATTATGGCACATGCCTGTAGTCCCAGCTACTCGGGAGGCTGAGGCAGGAGAACAGCTTGAACCCAGGAGTCAGAGGTTGCAGTGAGCTGAGATCACGCCACTGTATCCCAGCTTGGGCAACAGAGTGAAACTCTGTCTCAAAAAAAAAAAAAAAAAAAAAGAAACATTGGACATCATGTTAGCAGTGCACTGGTACCATTTTGAGAGATAAAATCACCCACAAACATACAAAAAACGTGGCATTTCTGGTTAAATCAACTATAAAAAAGATGCTTGTTTGCAGTATGGGAACTGAAAGGAGGTCAAGTGTCACCTTGTTTGGCCTCCCCTGGGAGCATGTATGTCAGGGGATTAAGATTTTTTTCCCTGCTTTGCCTTTGTCTGTGATTTTGACAATGAAAGTGTTGCAAGATCTGTTGATTTGGGGGTTACAAATAAATTAGAGTGAGTAGGCATATCTGCAAATATCAGATTCTTGAATAATGAGGATAATTGTCAATATGGACACATGGATTTTTATTCATCCAATTTATTATTCAACATATTATACTTCATTATAGTCATTATTCTTCTAGATGTTTGGAAGTCCCAGTGTGGCCAACAGATATCCCTTCGGCCTGACTTCTACGTCCCTTTGATGTGATTCTTTTTGTCTTTGATAGCTTTCTTGATTTTCTATACAAGATATTGTAAGCTCAGCTGGAATAAAACATTTCTCCAAAGAGCCTCAGTTCTTAGTTAAGAGGAAATGGTGTTTAGACTCCAAGACCTGGGTGTTAGATGTGCTCATTGCTCCTAGGGTGTCATTACCCCTAGGCTATTTCAGTAGACAGAGATATAAAATGTATTTTTAAAAAATTATGCACAGGTTGGGCATGGTGGCTCACATCTGTAAATCCCAGCACTTTGGGAGGCTCAGGTGGGCAGACAGCTGGAGTCCTGGAGTTCAAGACCAGCCTGGGCAATACGGTGAAACCCTATCTGTACAAAAAATACAAAAATTAGCTGGGCTTGGTGGTGTGTACCTGTGGTCCCAGTTACTTTGGAGGCTGAGGTGGGAGCATCACTTGAGCCTGGGAGGCAGAGGCTGCAGTGAGCTAATATCATGCCACTGCACTCCAGCCTGGGTGATAGAGCAACACAAGACCTTTTCTAAAAAAAAAAAAAAAAAAATCGTGCATGAATAATGTTAAATCTTATACGTATACATATAAAATTGAAACCTTGGAAAGTGAAACAAAGGATAAGAGGGATATCAACAGAGGATACTGATAGTTCCAATGTAAATATCACATGTCAAGAGTGTTTTCTTAACTACTTTTTTATTATGTTAAAATATACATAACATAAATTGACCTTCTTAACTTTTCTTTTTTATTGAGACGGAGTCTCACTCTGTCGCCCAGGCTGGAGTGCAGTGGTGCAATCTTGGCTCACTGAACCCCCGCCTCCCGGGTTTGAGCCATCCTCCTGCCTCAACCTCCTGAGTAGCTGGGATTACAGGCATGTGCCACTATGCCCAGCTAATTTTTGTATTTTTAGTAGAGATGGGGTTTTGCCATGTTGGCCAGGCTGGTGATCTCCTGACCTTAGGTGATCCGCCCACCTCAGCCTCCCAAAGTGCTCGGATTACAGGTGTGAGCCACTGCACCTGGCCTGACCTTCTTAACTTTTTAAGTTCAGTGACATTAAGTGCATTCACATTATTGGGCAGCCCTCACCACCATCCACCTCCAGAACATTTTCATTTTCCCAGACCACGATTCAGTATCCATTAAATACGAGCTCCTCATCCCCTTCTCCAGCCCCCAGTAACACCATTCTATTTTCTGTCTCTATAAATCTGACTACTCTAGGAACCTCATATGTGGAATCACACAATATGTGTCCTGCCATGACTAGTTGCTTTTACAAAAGCATAATGTTTTTGACAATCATCTGTATTGTAGCATATATGAGAATTGTCTTCCCTTTTTTTCTTTTTTTTTTTTTTTTGACAGAGTCTCGATCTGTCACCCAGGCTGGAGTACAGTGGTGCGATTTCAGCTCACTGCATCCTCTGCTTCCAGGTTCACGCCATTCTCCTACCTCAGCCTCCCGAGTAGCTGGGACTACAGGTGCCCACCACCATGCCTGGCTAATTTTTTGTATTTTTAATAGAGACAGGGTTTCACCGTGTTAGCTAGGATGGTCTTGATCTCCTGACCTCGTGATCCGCCTGCCTCGGCCTCCCAGAGTGCTGGGATTATGGGCATGAGCCACCGCACCCAGCCAATTTCCTTCGTTTTTTAAGGCTAAATAATATTCTGTTGTGTTTATATACCATATTTTGTTTATCATTCATCTGATAATAGACATGGGTGTTATTTCTACCTTTTGACTTATTGTGAATGATGCTGTTATGAATATTGGTATAAAAATGGCTGTTCATCCTAACTGCACTTATTTTTATTATTTTTTGAGATAGGGTCTCACTCTGTTGCCCAGGCTGGAGTGAAATGGCACAATCACAGCTCACTGCAGACTCTACTTGGGCTCAGCAGATCCTCCCACCTCAGCCTCCCAAATAGCTGGGACTACAGATGTGCACCACTGTGCCTGTTTGTTTTGTTTTGTTTTTTGTTTTTTGTTTTTTTGTAGAGACTAGGTTTTGCTGTGTTGCCTGGACTGGTCTCAAAGTCCTGGGCTCAAGTGATCCTTCCACCTCAGCCTCCCAAAGTGCAGGGATTATAGGCGTGAGCCACCACGCATGGCCTCATCATAACTACTTTTATATTTATATCTTTTTTTACACACTGAAAATCTAGGTGCCTAAAAACATTAGTATTTCTCCTACGCTAAGTATACAATTGTTCAAAAATTGTAATAGCAACAACCTCTAAAAACAAACCTACAAGAAATAGAAAGCAGATTGGTGGTTTTCAGGGCCTGACAGGAGGGTGGAGTAAGGAGTGGCTGATTCATGGGGACGAGGTGTTCTTTTGAGGCAATAAAAAAGTTTCAGATAGTGATGATAGATAGTGGTGATAGTTGCACAACATCTTGAATGTCCTAAATGCCACTGAGTTGTAAACTTTAAAACTTTAATTAATTTCATGTGAGTTTCACCTCAATTAAAGAAAAGAACACAGACCGGGCATGGTGGCTCACACCTGTAATCCCAGCACTTTGGGAGGCTGAGGCGGGTGGATCATGAGGTCAAGAGATTGACACCATCCTGACCAACATGGTGAAACCCCGTCTCTACTAAAACTACAAAAATTATCTGGGCACGGTGGCACATGCCTATAGTCTCAGAAACGCTTGAATCCAGGAAGTGGAGATTGCAGTGAGCTGAGGTTGCACCACTGCACTCCAGCCTGGGTGACAGAGCAAGACTCCATCTCAAAACACACACACACACACACACACACACACACACAAAACACCTGTGTCCTGGGTACTATTTAAGATGCCTATGTCGTTCTTTTGTTCCTTGAAATATGTCACTCTGAATATATATCACCCTGAGGAGGTACAGTCAGATCACTGTGTTCAACAGGTATTATTAACAGAAATAAGTTTTAATCTGGGTGCAGTGACTCACTCCTGTAATCTCGGTGCTTTGGAAGCCGAGGTGGGCAGATTACCTGAGGTCAGGAGTTCGAGACCAGTCTGGCCAACTTGGTGAAACCCTGTCTCTAAGAAAAATACAAAAATTAACCAGGCGTGGTGGTGGGTGCCTGTAATCCCAGCTACTCAGGAGGCTGAGGCAGGAGAATTGCTTGAACCTGGGAGGTGAAGGCTGCAGTGAGCCGAGATTGTGCTACTGCACTCTAGTCTGGGCCATAGAGTGAGACTCTATCTCAATAAATAAATAAATAAATAAATAAATTTTCTCATTTTGATTATGTTATCAATTTGATATGCAATTAGCTTACTAGTTTCTGTATTGTATTCATCTCTGGGATGTGCTTTTTATCTTTTTATTGTTATTTTTGAGATGGAGTTTCGTTCTTGTTCCCCAGGCTGGAGTGTAATGGTGTGATCTCGGCTCAGCGCAACCTCCACCTCCCGGGTTCAAGCGTTTCTCCTGCCTCAGCCTCCCGAGTAACTAGGATTACAGGTGCACCCACCACGACAGGCTAATTTTGTATTTTTAGTAGAGACGGGGTTTCTCCATGTTGGCCAGGCTGGTCTCGAACTCCCGACCTCAGGTGACCCGCCCGTCTTGGCCTCCCAAAGTGCTGGGATTACAGGCGTCAGCCACCATGCCCGGCCTATTTTTATTTGAGATGAGGGTCTCACTCTGTTGCCCAGGCTGGAGTGCAGTGGTACAATCTCAGCTGACAGCAACCTTCTCCTCCTAGGCTCAAGAGATCCTCCTCCCAGTCTGGGACTACACAGTATCTTGAATGTACTAAATGCCACTGGATAGTAAACTTTAAAACAGTTAATTTCATGTCTGAGTTTCACCTTAATTAAAAAAAAAAAAAAAACTACAAATGTGAGTGATATTTAAGATGCCTATGTACTTATTTTTGTCCTTAAAATATGCCACCCTGCCTGGCTAATTTTTGTATTTTTTTGTCAGTTTTTTGTTTTGTTTTGTTTTGTTTTGAAATGGAGTCTCACTCTGTCACCCATGCTGGAGTACAGTGGTGCCATCTCAGCTCACAGCAACCTCTGCCTCCTGGGCTCAAGCAGTTCTCCTGCCTCAGCCTCCCGAGTAGCTGGGAATACAGGTGCACCCACCAAGCCTGGCTAATTTTTGTATTTTTAGTAGAGACGGGGTTTCACCATGTTGGCCAGGCTGGTCTCAAACTCCTGACCTCAAGTGATCCTCCCACCTCAGCCTCCCAAAGTGCTGGGATTACAGGCATGAGCCACCGCGCCTGGTCTTTTCCACTTTAAATAAGAAATAACACTTTATCAAATGTTATAAATATTTTTTAATTTGTCCTTTGTCTTTCATTTTTGAACACAGCCTTAAAAAGAACAGGAATGTAAGATCCGTATGTGGCCCATTTTACCATAAGGATGCTTCATGGTTTCTTGTCTCTGGTGCTGTGTACGTTTTCTTTTCGCTTTTCTGGTGTCTTTGCATTGAAACATTTAACCATTAGCCTTTGTTTCCAGGTGAAGTAGGAATTGAACTCTATTCATTTTCCAAATCGCTGGCCATTTTGAATGACACGTCCTTTGCTGCCTGCTTTGATATGCTGCCTTTACGGCAGACTGAGTTCTCGTGGAGGCTCAGGTCTCTTTCTGGACTCTCTTCCGGTCCATCGCTCTGCCATTCACGTTGTTATAGTTCCTTCCCAGTCCCCACTGTAGCATCTCTAAATTCCCCCACACTGGAGAGTTGGGAGGCTGGACGGACCCCGTTCATAAGGGTCTAGTTTAAGGCAAACCACGTGACTCAGCCGTTTAGAAGACGCGTTCGGGTGATACCTTTTGCCCAGGTACTGTTTTCAGTGGGAAAATAGAAAGATGATAAAGGCTCGATCCCTAAGGCTCTCAAGGGTGACTGCTGCAGTGTTGGAGTTGAGTTTTGAAGTTTGGATAGAATTTTCTGGGCAGAGGAGAAGGAGCAGTGGGGGAACAGAACGTGGCAAACCTGGGAGACATCATGATGGGGCTCAGGGCCAGCTCCCTGTGACTGGAGCAAGGATGGGAGGAAAGGAGGGTCCCAGCTTTGGTCTTGGGAGGGAGGAAGGGCTGGGCCTCTTTCCCAATGCCAGGCACTAGAGAGCCACTGAAGGTTGTATATTAATAGAAGCAGAGTAGCCTGGTTGCCTCTGGTTTGGTAAGATGGGCTGGGGGTTGGGTGGGAGGCAGCCGCTTAGAGGGACAGTGAGGGTCTGTCTGAGAGGTCCTCCCCATTCTCCCCCAAGTCCCTCTGGACTTAGATTCAGAGCCAAGGGTAACTCTGATATGTTTGGAGGCCTCTCCCTCTCCTCCTGACCCTGCCTTGCCCCTGGATGGATGCATTAGGTGGTGTGTCCTCCCTGTGGCCCGAGGTCCTCCCTCTCCTCCTCCTTCCCCTCCTCCCTCCCAGGACCTCCAGAAAGACCCAGGCTTGCCTGTAATCGCAGCACTTTGGGAGGTCGAGGGCAGATCACTTGAGGTCAGGAGTTCGAGATCAGCCTGACCAACGTGGTAAAACCCCGTCTCTACTAAAAATACAAAAAAAGTAGCCAGGCATGGTGACAGGTGCCTGGCACCTACTCGGGAGTCTGAGGCAGGAAAATCGCTTGAACCTGGGAACTCGAGACGCAAAGGTTGCAGTGAGCTAGGATTGTGCCACTGTGCTCCAGCCTGAATGACAGAGTGAGACTCCATCTCAAAAAAAAAAAAAGAGATCCAGGCTCAATTCAAAGATGCCCGCTTGCTTTGAGCTCATTCTTT
The DNA here is from genome assembly GCF_008728515.1 of Papio anubis. Classification (NCBI taxonomy): domain Eukaryota; kingdom Metazoa; phylum Chordata; class Mammalia; order Primates; family Cercopithecidae; genus Papio; species Papio anubis. The sequence goes on from NC_044993.1 coordinate 59,585,083, forward strand.
CTTCTCACTCCTTGGCCGTGGTCTGGACATGTGTCCTGGGATGGAGATGTTGGGGTGGGGACTGGGTGACTCTGGTCCCTTGTAGTGCTGAGGGAGCATGGCAGGGGAGCTGTCCAAGCCCACTGCACGTTCTGGAGGGCTCCTTCCGATGGCCCAGGAGGCTCACTGAGACTGAGCCTGGGGACTTGCCCAGGACTTGGGAGAAGAAGTGCAGAGACAAGACTGCCCCCAGGCCTCTGAGTGGCTTCAAGGAGGAGAGTGGACAGGAGAAGGTGGGGTGCCATGCGGGTGGCTACCAGGAAGGAGCTGGGCCCGGGAAGGAAAAAGGCCCTCAATCCCATGGATTGTTGCAAAAACTCCCAGAAGGGCTGGGGCAGGTGGAGAGGGCTGGGGGCCTCCACGTGGGTTCACCAAGCCTTATGACTCACTGTCCTGCCACTGGGTTTCTCAACTTACCAGCTCGGTGCAGGAATCCCTGGGGGTGCGGAGCCCTTTCTGAGTCAACCTTTCCCCTCAATGGGCCACTCATCGTCTGGGACCACATAAACCCAGTTCCACCCCAAGCTATGTCCTGCCTGCCCTGTGGCCTCAGCCAGGCGGACCCCTGCACCCCTCCCATCTCTTTCCTCCAGTGCAAAATGAGGGGATTGTGCAGTGTGCTTGGTACCCGGTGATCTTCAATACACAGTGATGGGGATGGTCTCTTTTTTTTTTTCTTTTTTTTTTTTTTGAGATGGAGTCTCGCTCTGCCACCTAGGCTGGAGTGCAGTGGCCGGATCTCAGCTCACTGCAAGCTCCGCCTCCCGGGTTCACGCCATTCTCCTGCCTCAGCCTCCCGAGCAGCTGGGACTACAGGCGCCCGCCACCTCGCCCGGCTAGTTTTTTGTATTTTTTAGTAGAGACGGGGTTTTATCGTGTCAGCCAGGATGGTCTCGATCTCCTGACCTCGTGATCCGCCCGTCTCGGCCTCCCAAAGTGCTGGGATTACAGGCTTGAGCCACCGCACCCGGCCTATGGGGATGGTCTCACGTCTCCCTCCTGCTCCTTGGTCTTGGCAAAGATGAAGGACCTCAGGCTTCTAGAAGGATCAGCATGCAGACCAGGGCTTCTGCATAAAACTCCCCTGATACTCAGCCAAGAGACAGGTCGATCTGTTTCCCCAGCTCCTCCCGCCCAGGGTAAACCCAGCTCTGGTCAACGACACCCTTCCTTCAGGCGATCAGGTCACAGGAAATCTAAGTGACAAGGGGCAAATCTCTTCCCCTTCCAGCCTCAGTAAGCTCATCTCCGAGGCCAGAGTTGAACCCCATTAGACTTTCCTATGTCCAAATTCCAGGATCCCTTTTATTTCTTCTTCATATGAATGGGATCAAATAACATGTGACCTTTTGTGTCTGGTATCTTGCACTTAGCATAATGTTTTCAAGGCTCATTCCTGTTTTAGTGTATCAGTACTACTTTTTTTTTTTTTTTCTGCCAGAAGTACACATTCATAAGTACTTAAGTTTTTTTTTTTTTTTTTTTTGAGACAGATTTTGCTCTTTTTGCCCATGCTGAAGTGCAGTGGCATAATCACAGCTCACTGCAACCTTCACCTCCCTGGTTCAAGGGATTCTCCTGCCTCAGCCTCCTCAGTAGCTGAGATTACAGACATGCACCACCATGCCTGGCTAATTTTTTGTATTTTTAGTAGAGAGAGAGTTTCACCATGATGACCAGGCTGGTCTCAAACTCCTGACCTCGAGTGATCCGCCCACCTCGGCCTCCCAAAGTGCTGGGATTACAGGCGTGAGCCACTGCGCTGGGCCTAGGACTTCCTTTGTTAATGGCTGAGTAATACTCCATTGTGTGGACAGATCAGTGATTTCTCTGGACATCTGGGTTGTTGCTCCTCTTTGGCTCTTGTCAGTCATGCTGCTGTGAACTCTCATGCATAAGTTTTGTGTAGACAGATGTTTTCAGTTCTGCTGGGCATATGCCTGGGAGGGGAATTGCTGGGTCACAGGGCGACTCTAAGTTTGTTTGTTTGAGGGACCTCCAGGCTGTCTCCCATCAATGCTGCATATTGAACATGAGGGCCCATTCTGAATTCTCTATATTTACTTCCCTGTTAGGGGAACCCTCAGGGTTTTAGAAAAAAGCTGCAACAAAAGAAGTGGCCACCCATCCAGCCATGAAGCCTAACGAATTACTCGGGACCTGTTGGCCCCTTTACCCTGGAGATCCATCCTCTGAGCTCTGCCGCGTGCCAGCTCCGCCATCAGGAGGATCATGAGGATCCCAGGAAGTTCCATGCCCGTTGATTTCATCCTGGCTGTAGCCTGCCAGGAGGGCACTTTATTATTATGGCCACTTTTTTGGATAAGAAAGTGAGGGCTCAGACATGATAAGACTTGCTGGGGCCTGTCATCCCAGCACTTTGGGAGGCTGAGGCGGGCAGATCATGAGGTCAGGAGTTCGAGACCATCCTGGGCAACATGATGAAACCCTGTCTCTAAATACAAAAAAATACAAAAATTAGCCGGGCATGGTGGTGGGTGCCTGTAATTCCAGCTACTCAGGAAGGAACTGAGGCAGGAAAATGCTGGTTTCCAATTTTGAAGATTTACAGTGAGCGGGCCACTGCACTCAGCCTGGGCAGCAAGCACAAGACTCCATCTAAAAAAGGCATGTGATGGCTCAAGGCTGTAATCCCAGCACTTTGGGAGGCGAGGCCGAGTGGGATCCGCGAGGTCGGGAATCGAGAGACCATCCTGGCTAACAAGGTGAAACCCGTCTCTACTAAAAAATACAAAAACAACCCGAGACAAGGTGGTGAGCCTGTAGTCCCAGCTACTCGGGGAGGCTGAGGCAGGAGAATGGCGTGAACCGGGGCTGGGCTTGCAGTGAGAGCTGAGATCCGGCCACTGCACTCCAGCCTGGGTGACAGAGCAAGACTCGTCTCAAAAAAAAAAAAAAAAAAAGACTTGCTGGGGGCTGGGCTTGGTGGCTCAGCACCTTGGGAGGTCAAGGTGAGCGAATCACTAGAGGGCAGCAGTTTGAGACCAGCCTGGCCAACATGTCAAAACCCCGTCTCTACTGAAAGAACAAAAAGTACCCAGGTGTGGTGGTGCACACCTGTAATCTCAGCTACTCAGGAGGCTGAGGCCGGAGAATGGCTTGAATCTGGGAGGTGGAGGCTGCAGTAAGTGGAGATCGTGCCACTGCACTCCAGCCTGGCAACAGAGCGAGACTCTGTCTCAACAACAAGAGAAACACTTGCTGGATGTCACACAGCCTCGTAGTGACCCACCTGGGATCTGAAGCCAGGTGGCCTGATTCCAGGCTCTCTGACTGTAACCAGGAATCTGCACTGCCAATGCCCCTTGTCCCTGAGCTGGTGGGGGCCTGAGGTGCAGGTGACACTCTCTGCCCTCTGATATTTCATTAGTAGAGGGGTCTGGCTCAGTTTGAAGAACCTGGGGATGGAGATTCCATATTGATGGCAAGAGGCCTCCTTTCTCTGATCCCAGGGGAGAAAAAAAGTGGGAAGGGGGCATACTGCCAGCCGCCCGGCCCCCCTTCCCTGTGCCCCTCACACAGCTGGCACCAACGTCAGTTCATGTTGCCCAAGCCATCTGGCTGATTAACCACGGCTGTCGTCCCCAGGAGGCTCCCAGAGCATCAGAATGAGCTGATTACTCAAACGGCAGGGCCCCTTCCCTCCTTGGCACTCCTGCCTGCCTCCCTGTGGGGACCTGTCCTCAGAAGGACTGGTGGGGAGGGAGGAACAGCTGGGCAAAGTCCTGCCCGTGGCTGCCCCAATAAGAGGTTACCTACAGGTTGCTTTAGGACGAGGACGTGTTGGAAGGCCCCCTGGCCAGGTCGTGTGTCTGCCTAGAAGAGTCTTTTTTTTTTTTTTGAGAGGAAGTCTCACTCTGTTGGAGTGCAAAAGCTCACTGCAACCTTTGCCTCCCAGGTTCCAGCGATTCTCCTGCCTCAGCCTCCCGAGTAGCTGGGATTAAAGGCACGTACCACCCACACCCAACCAATTTTTGTATTTTTAGTAGAGACGGGCTTTCACCTTGTTGGCCAGGCTGGTCTTGAACTTCTGACCTCAAGTGATCCTCCCGTCTTGGCCTCCTAGAGTGCTGGGATTACAGGCATGAGCCACTGCACCAGGCTGGGAGTCTTTAATATTTTTTTTCTATTTCTAATTTTTGATGCATTTCAAACCAAGGGATCTTTATTTTTTTGTCTTTCTTAAACTATAAAGAAACGGGGTCTTGCTATGTTGCCCAGGATGGTCTTGAACTCTCCAAGTCAAGCAATCCTCCTGTCTTGGCCTCCCAAAATGCTGGGATTACAGGTGTGAGACACTGTGGCTGGCAAAACCAGAGTCTTTAGATACCTCTCTGGGCCCTGGGAGGCTGCCTTCACTTAAACAGCTTTAGTAAGATGTAGTTTACGTACTATAAAATTCCCTCTTCTGATGTGTTCAATCCCATGAGTTTTAGTGAATCTATGTCATTTTGCAACCATCACCCCAAACTAATCTTACACATTTCCGTTGCTCCAAAAAGAAACCATGTACCTGGCCAGGCTCAGTGGCTCACGCCTGTAATCCCAGCTGTTTGGGAGGCCAAGGTGGGCGGATCACTTGAGGTCAGGTGTTCAAGACCAACCTGGCCAACATGGTAAAAGCCCGTCTCTACAAAAAATACAAAAACTTAGCCGGGTGTGGTGGCCTGCACCTGTAATCCCAGCTACTTGGGAGGCTGAGGTAGGAGAATCACTTGAACCCGGGAGGTGGAGGTTGCAGTGAGCCTAGATTATACCACTGCACTCTAGCCTCGGTGACAGAGGGAGACTCCGTCTCAGAAAAAAAAAAGAAAAGAAAAAAGAAACCACGTACCCATAGAAGGGTCTTCTCATTCTAACCCTCAGCCAGGCAACCACTAATCTACTTTCTCTCTGCCTAGGTTTACCTCTTCTGGGCTTTTCTTTTTTGTTGTTGTTTTGTTTTCTGAGACAGGGTGTCATTTTGTCATCCAGGCTGGATGGAGTGCCGTGGGTAGAATCACAGCTTACTGCCGCCTCGACCTCCTAGGCTCAATCGATCCTCACACCTCAGCCTCCCCAGTAGCTGGGAGTAAAGCCATGCACCACCACGCCTGGCTAATTTTTGTATTTTTTGTAGAAGCAGGGTTTCATCATGTTGCCCAGGCTGGTCTTGAGTTCCTGGGCTCAAGCAATCTGCTCACCTCGGCCTCCCAAAGTGCTGGGATGACAGGTGTGAGCCTCTGTGCCCAGCCAGCATTTTCTAATGGAATCATACAATGTTGCCTTCTGTGCCTGGGTTTTTTCACCTGTGTGTTTTTGAGTTTCGTCCATGTTGTAGCATGTGCTTCATTCTTCTTTTTTTTCTTTGAGACGGAGTCTCGCTCTATCGCCCAGGCTGGAGTGCAGTGGCGCGATCTCAGCTCACTGCAAGCTCCGCCTCCCGGGTTCACGCCATTCTCCTGCCTCAGCCTCCTGAGTAGCTGGGACTACAGGCACCTGCCACCGCGCCTGGCTAATTTTTTTGTATTTTTAGTAGAGACGGGGTTTCACCATGTTAGCCAGGATGATCTCGATTTCCTGACCTTGTGATCCGCCCGCCTCGGCCTCCCAAAGTGCTGGGATTACAGGCGTGAGCCACCGTGCCCCGCCTCTTCATTCTTCTTAATGGCTGAATCCTATTCTATTGTGTGGATAGACTGCAAAAGTGTTCATTCATGTGTTGGTGGGTATTTGAGGTCTTTCCACCTTTTGAGCTATTCTGAATATTGCCGCTGTGAACATTTGTTTACAAGTCTTTGTGTGGACATGTTTTTCTTTCTCTTGGACATATACCTAGAAGTGGAACAGCCAGGCCATAGGGTGACTAAGTGTCCGAGGAGCTGCCAGACTATTACCCACTTAGTCTGTGCCCCCAGTCTAAGTTCTTCATATTCACTTCCCTGTCAAAGTTCCCAGGGTTTTAAAAAAACAAAACTAGCCAGATACGGTGGCTCACGGCTCACGCCTGTACTCCCAGCACTTTGGTAGGCCGAGGTGGGCAGATTACCTGAGTTTGGGAGTTCGAGACCAGCCTCACCAACATAGTGAAACCCCGACTCTACTAAAAATACAAAAATTAGCCAGGTGTGGTGGCGCACACCTGTAATCCCCAGATATTCAGGAGGCTGAGGCAGGAAAATCGCTTGAACCTGGGAGGTAGAGGTTGCAGTGAGCTGAGATTGCACTACTGCACTCCAGCCTGGGCAACAGAGCAAGAGTCTGTCTCAAAAGAGAAACAAAAAACAAAAAAAAACACATAAAAACAAAATCAAGCTCAGGTGTGGCAGCTCACACCTGTAATCCCAGTACTTTGGGAGGCCGAGGCAAGAGGATTGCTTGAGCCCAGGAGTTTGAGACCAGCCTGGGCAACATAGTGAGACCCCATGACTACAAAAAATACACAATTAGCCAGGCATGGCGGCACACACCTGTAGTCCCAGCTACTCAGGAGGCTGAGGTGGGAGGATTGCTGGAGCCTAGGAGTTTGAGGCTGCAGTGAGCTGTGATCATGCCTTCTGCACTCCAACCTGGGTGACAGAGCAAGACTCTGTCTCAAAAACAAAACAAAACCAAGCAGTAGCAAAAGTGGCCACCTGTCCAGCCATAAAGTGTACCTTGAGGTTGAGCTCTTTGAAGAGCTGCCAAGCTGTTTTGCAGACAGGCTACTCTGTTTCCTATGAAGGCTCCAGTTCCTGCTACATCCTCACCAACTTTTTGAGATGGAGTTTCACTCTTGTTGCCCAGGCTGGACTGCAATGGTGCGATCTAGGCTCACCACAACCTCCACCTCTTGGGTTCAAGTGAGTCTCCTGCCTCAGCCTCCTGAGAAGCTGGGATTACAGGCATATGCCACCACATCCGGCTAATTTTGTATTTTTAGTAGAGATGGGATTTCTCCATGTTGGTCCGGCTGGTCTCGAACTCCTGACCTCAGGTGATCTGCCTGCCTTGGCCTCCCAAAGTGCTGGGATTACAGGTGTGAGCTACCGTGCCCTGCCCTCACAACATGTTTATCTTGTCTATTTACAGCCGTCCTTGTTTTAATTTGCATGTCTCTGATGAGTAACGATGTTGAGCGTCTTTTATTGTGTTTCTTGGTCATTTGTATCTTTTTTTTTTTTTTTTTTTTTTTTTTGGAGAAATCTCTACTGAAATGTTTTGCTCATTTTTGTCTGTTTGAGATGGAGTTTCACTCTCTATGCCCAGTCTGGAGTGCAGAGGTATGACCTCCAGCTCACTGTGGCCTCCGCCTCTCAGGTTCAAGCGATTCTCCTGCCTCAGCCTCCCAAGTAGCTGGGATTACAGGCACCCGCCACCATGCCCAGCTAATTTTTTTCCCCTGTAGAGATGGGGTTTCTCCATGTTGGCCAGGCTGGTCTAGAACTCCTGGCCTCAGGTGATCCACCTGCCTCGGCCTCTCAAAGTGGTGGGATTATAGGCGTGAGCCACTGTGCCTGGCTATTTTGCTTATTTTTATTTAGGTTGTTTGTCTTACTGGGTAGCAAGAATTCTTTACATATTATAGATACAAGTTCCAGGCAGGCATCTAATGTCTCCACTTCCAGCACAGGCCCAGCCCTGAGGGTGGTGAGGCCTCACAGTGGGCCTCCTCTTGGACCATGGAGGTAGCTCCTGCTGGAGCCAGAGGCCTGGGCTGGCTGGGAGGGGACGGCTTGGAGGAAAATGTCAGAGCTCTGGGGTGTCAGAGTGAGGGGCGTGGGGTGAAGAGATGACAGGGCCTGGGTCTGCTGTTCTGACGCCTGCGTGGGAGTCAGGGGACCCTCGCCTCTGGCCTCTGCTCCTCCTTTCTAGGAAGAGGGTCCCCAGAACCCCGAGCCTGTCTCCCTCAGATCATCCAACCTGACCCCAACCGTTGCTCTCCCCAGAGGTCTTCAAAGCAGCCTGTGAGGGCCAGGTGCGGTGGCTCACGCCTGTAATCCTAACACTTTGGAAGGCAAAGGTGGGCGGATCATGAGGGCAGGAGTTTGAGACCAGCCTGACCAACATGGTGAAACCCCATCTCTACTAAAATATGAAACATTAGCCGGGCATGGTGGCACGCACCTGTAGTCCCAGCTACTCAGGAGGCTGAGGCAGGGGAATCGCTTGAACCCAGGAGACAGAAGTTGCAGTGAGCCGAGATCACACCACTGCACTCCAGCCTGGGGGACAGAGTGAGACTCCGTCTCAAAACAAACAAACAAAAAAAACCAAAGCAGACTTTGAGGTTGTATTAGTCTGTTCTCGTGCTGCTAATGAAGATATACCCGAGACTGGGTAATTGATAAAGGAAAGAGGCTGAATGGACTCACAGTTCCACATGACAGGAGAGGCCTCACAATCATGGCAGAAGGCAAGGAGGAGCAAAGTCACGTCTTACTTGGCGGTGGGCACGAGACAGCATGTGCATGGGAACTCCCCTTTATAAAAGCATCAGAACCTGCCTGCCACCCCGCCCCCCCCCCCCGACCTTTTTTTAAAGACAGGGTCTTGCTATGTTGCCCAGGCTGATCTTGAACTCCTGGGCTCAAGCAGTCCTCCCACTTCAGTCTCCCAAGTAGCTGGAACTACAGGCATGCGCCACCACGCTCAGCATGCCCCTCTTTTGTGAAAGCCTGGAAGGGGGCCCTCCTGGGTCTGGGGGTTAAGGAGTGACATCCTGAGACCCCAGCCTTCTGCGAAGCTGGACAAGATGAGGCAGTAGTACTCTTGGCCAAATGCATGATGATTCTAGGTGGTACACAGGTGAGCCAGGTTTTATTTTTGTGGTTATTGACTTTCTGTAAAGCCTTAGGGGGAAGAAGTATAAGTAGCCCCTCAAACTTGGCTTCACCAGGTTGTGATAGAGTACTTTCATTTCCAGTGAATAATGAATGAATGTTTGTGCGGCCCTCTTGTAAGACTTGTAAGACAGCTATTAGGTAAGTGAAGGTGAAGATAAAATGTGTGGAGATAGCAAATCCTCAGGGATCTGGGAGCCTGGGATGAAACTGGCAAATGTGGCCTCCGTGGAAGCTGCTGGAAGCCAGAGCCCACAGTTTCCTCCACCCTGAGCTTCCTGGTTGCAGCCGCAGCCAAGCTCTGCTGATGGGCTTGGAAAGAGTGACTCCCAGCTGGCCTGCGTTGGAGGTCAGAGTGACCGGGAACAGGCGCCATGCCTGCTGCCTGGCGCGCCACGCCCAGCCTGGTCAGCAGCTCCCATGGCCCTTGGTGGCCCATCCCTGTGGCCTACACGTGGGTCAGGGGCTGGAGCTCTCCACCCCAGACCAGGAGCTCCCAGGCTCTGGTTCACTCCCTCTGCCGATATCTGAGAAACTTCCCAAAGCCGGGTCTG